>NC_064855.1:30431435-30706435 GCF_024139225.1 Suncus etruscus | reverse complement strand
AACTCCCCTTATTTGGATTGTCCTGTGAGGGGAGAAATAAGTCAAAGATGTGGAATTTTTCCTAGAAGAAATATTTTATTTTCTTTACTTCTTAAGCACAGCATACTTGGTATCTTTGTAACCTTGATTTAATGACTAATGTTCATGGCTGTGAACAATGGTCATTGAATACCATGGTTTTGATGACACTCTCTGGAGCTATTGAACTACATGGATATTTGCTTCTGTAAGATAGAGCCTCCAGATGCTATAATCTTTGAAGTCGTGTGCCTATGTTTTATAGCTTTTCATTCTCCTTTCTTGTTCTCAGGATATTGGTCATCAATTTTCACTGCAGAAATTTCATTTTTCTATAGTCAACCCAGATCTTCATCCCACAGTTCTGTCCTCTATACTTTAGGTCATATGAGTTTTTTCTTTGTCAGTGTTTCCTATATGTGCTTTGTCAGCTCTGATTCCTGGAGACTCTGCCTAGGGAATCTTCAAAGTCTCTCTGTGTCTAGAGCATTACTGAGACATGCCTAACCTGTTTCAGGGTTTAGACATACACTCAAACAGTGCTGAGGAAACAGACCTGGAGTTTCTGGGTGTATCTGTTATCCATTAGTGTTTTCTGGGCACCTCAGAACTACCCAACACAAATTGCAATAAGAAAGGGTAGTTTAACTGAATAATATTCTTGTTGAGACAGCAAAACTTCATTTTATTATATCTCAATTGTTGAACTCATAACTCCTAAATATTCTGAGAAATGAAATACAAATATACAAATATACATCAAGCACAAAGTAAAATGTTTTCTCCATAAAAAAAAGATTTGTTTCATGAATTGAATCATGAGCGAAAGTCGCTGCCCCTCCCTTTTGTTTATTCAGAGAATTAAATTTTTATTTGAAAGAAAAACTGATACATTGACAGGAATTGATCACCTGACTGACTGAGTTATCTGGTAGATACTTTCTTGAAAATGAATGATAGGAATCTTTAACTTAGGAGACAATGTTGGAAAAAAAGAATTGTTGAAAATTAAATTTGTACTTTCCAACTCAAATTCCAATTTCTGAAAATTGATGTTCACCCTCATGAATTGCTCGGACACCTACGACATTTTTTTAAAATTAAGATTAGGGTTTATTAGGTTGTGTGTGGGGGGGGGTTTGTGTGTGTAACAAAATGTCAATAGGGCTGGCAGAGGACAGGGCATATGCCTTGCAAGCAGCAGACCTGGGTTAAATCCCCAGGATCCCATATGATTCCCCTGAGCCAGCTGGAGTAATTTCTAAGCATAAGACCAGGAGTAACCCCTGAGTGGTGCTAGTTGTGGTCCTAAAACCAAAAGAATAAGGTATGTCAACATTTGGAAAATTTACATTTTTTAGTTGATAATATAATGTTCCAAAACTATACATGTATAAAAAAAAACACTCAGTGGGAAAGATATTTCAGTGAATTTTAAAGCAAACAAGATGCAGAAAAACATTCTTTATTGTGGTTTCAATTCCACATGAAAATTAAGTTTTAAGAACTACCACTTGTTGACTTTTGGTGTTTGTTAAAGAAGGATATCTGCCATTACCTGAAAAGTTGAGTGGAATGCTTTATTTTCTTACAACATCCCTGTGTAAAGTACATTTTCTTCACTCCCTTCAAGATCTAACAGCCTTTTATAGCTGATTGAGTGCAGTAGGAGACTTAAGAATTTGTGATCTTTCAGGTAGACACTGAGGATATTGGCCAAAATGCACACACTCTTCTTGCACATTTTCTAATTTTAAAAACATTTGCCTTCCATGCGGTTGATTTGAGTTTGATCTTCAGCATCCCTATGGTCCCCCAATCTGGCCAGGAATAACTCCCGAGCGCAGAACCAAGAGTATGCCCTGAGAGCTCCCTGCCTCCCACCCCGCAAAAAACCCTCCTGATAGCAAACATTTGAAAAAGAGCAGGAGAGATAGAATAGGGGTGGTGTGTTTGCCTTGCATGAAGATGAGGCAGGTTTGATTCTCCTAGCAACACATCTGGCTCCTGAGGTACTAGAAAGATCCCTAATTTCAGATCCAGGAATACTTCTGAGCATAGCCAAATGTGACTCCAAAACACAATTAAAAACAAAGATTTTTATTACAAAAAAACCTGAAGTTTTTTATTATGACACAACCACTCTAATTACTTCGTCTACTTGGTCAGAGCCTCAGGACAAGTGAAGGAAGTTCTTGGTATATGTGAAGGAAGTTCCCTGCATGCTTTTAACCAGGAGAAAGAGTATCCTACTGAATTGGAAGTGATATTTTCATTCTCTGGAGAAACCCTGATTAGGGTGTGCGTGTGTGCCACATTCCTGTCAGCCTAAGCAAGAATTCTATGTAATTATGCAGTTGTGTCAGCTCTGGTAGTTTCAAGGTCAGTGTCAGACCACTTGCTGGTTTTTTGAGTCACCCACAGTCTCTAATGCAGATACTGTCACCCCGTTTCCCTCAACAATGCTTTGGTCTATGTTTTGTTTTGTTTTGTCATTATGCCCTTTCAGACACTGTTGGAGCTGAACCTGCACGAGTCTTTCCTCTACCCCACCATAGGACATAGGACAGATTAACTCAAAAGGCCCCCAACATTTTGCAGCCTGCTACCCTTTTCTCTGCCTCCTGGTCACTGGTGATGGGGTTTTACAGCAAAGTTCTGGCTTTTAGTGTTCCAGAGGCCTTCTTTATAGCCACCAAGCATAAAATGGTGAAGGTGGTTGAGACTTCTTGAAGGCATGCAAAAATGTCTTTGGGGTTTTTAGGGAGAAGTTTAGTAATTTTACAAACAAGTCCCCAGCAAGAGAAGTACAAGCAACTCTGTGCTGTTTCTGTTCATTTGAATTCTCTGAGCAACAAGCTGTGACTGAGGTGGGAGGTGGGGTACAATGAGGCGTGATGTGCAGCTGTACCCTGTACCCTTTATTAAAGTGACTGAGTCTGTTGTTCCTGGACTTTTGATTGAAGACTGACTGCAGTGGTTTACCCTAAGAAACAATCTCAGGCTGATATGTACCTTTTATGTATTTACTTATTATTTATGTGATTTGAAGTACAAGGTATACAGCATGCACACAATATTCAAACGCACACCCGCAACCAGAGAATTTTCTTCCCTCAGGATCCCCTCCTATTCTCTCAACCCCAACCCTAATCTGGTGCTTATTCTCATGAATTCAGATGTTCTCATGAATTCACTCTCATGAATTCAGCTTGCTTTTAATCTTAGTTCTGTAGACAAGTTTTTAGGCTAAGATTCGTATTTGGAGGAGAGTTTTTTTGGAAACAGCCTTGGAGTGCTTGAAGCAAATGGGTTTGTGTGGGAGTTGAATGGATCATAAGATGGGTTGCAAAGTTGAGTGTAAACATGTAGCTTTGAGTGTGTGGGGACCTTGAGTGGATTACTAGGTGGATAGAAAAGTGTTGCCTGGACCCAGAATCCAAAGACTGCTAATGCTGTGAAACCTTTATGACTTGTCCTGGGCTCAGGGAATTGCCACCTCTTCATGACCAGTCTTAGTGTGGGCTGGGCAGCTGGTCGCCCCTGTTCCCTGAGGTTGCTAAGCAGATGGCCATCTAAGAAGCTGAGAGATAAGTTTAAACCCAAAAGAAACAAGTCTGGCAAATTTTCACCCTAGAAACCTAAATGAGATAATCAATGACAAATGTTTGTAACAGTGATTACTCAATGTATTTCCATGGTCTTTATTATTACTATTGTTTTGACATTTCTCCACTGCCCTTATTACTTTACTGCTTGATGTTCTAGCTGTTATCTATAGGGTTTCTGTGCACTTTCTGTCCCTGAGCTAGAAGACAGGGGTTTTTATATCCTTTGATATCAGTAAATAATAAGCTTCTGAAACATAGTATGTAGTCTTGAATACTGCTGACTGAATCTGCAGTGGCATGATATTGCCATAATAGTGATGTGACTTATTCCATCTCAGTGTTCATACTTGTCCTTATAAATACAAGTGTAAGCTTTTTTCTTAATATGACCTACATTTCTTGTTACTGTTCTTGCTACTTAATAGAAGTAACCCTACCTTCAGTCCATTGTCAGACCCTTTCCTATTTGTACTATTTCTTAAACTCATTTCTATTATTTTGTTGTTGTTGTTGTTGTTGTTGTTGTTGTTTTTGGATCACACCCAGCGGCACTTAGAGCTTACTTCTGGCTCTGAGCTCAGAAATTGCTCCTGGCAGGTTCAGGTGACCATATGGGTTGCTGGGATTTGAAACATCATTCATCCTAGGTCGGCCTTGTGCAAGTCAAGCACCCTAACACTGTACTATCTCTCCAGCCTCCCTATTTCTATTTTTGTGGCTTTCAAATCTAGTTTCTTCATTTGCTATATTTACTAAAGAGACCTTCTTTGGGATTGGAATGGACATCCCAAGTTTTAGGTGTTCTAATTCCTCTGTGTTCTCTTTTTTGTTTTGTTTTTCTTAGGCTACACTGGTGTATTTAGGACCTATTCCTGACTCAGAAAATAATTTTTCTAAGGTTGGGGGAACATTTAAAGTGACAGGAACTGAAGTGCTTTAAATACTATGCTATCTTTTCCTGCCTTTTCAAGCTCAGCTCTTCCTGGAATCAGCCCAATCAGCCCAACTGTGAATCTGTACCTTAAATCTTTTCCGTGCCTCTTGTCCTGCCTTTTGATGTGTTAACTCTGCTTCCTTGTAACCATCTTTAGAAACCAAAGAGCCAGCAAGCATTGTCTGTGTCCCTACTGGTTGTCACAGATATCAGTGGACTGATGGAAGTGGTTATTATATTTTCTTATAACCAGGAAATTTAAAAAGCATTATAAAAATATAAATCTGATTAAGTTAGGCCAAACAAAAAATGACACCAGTTAATCTGATTATTTTCCTTGACAAGTGCAAAGTCATTTGCAGGTTTGTAATTGTTTAATCTTCTACACCTGGTGGCCCAGATGTTTGTAGTGCTTCTTAATGGAAGTTGGGCTCCATGCCCACCTACTTTCATGGGTAATGGGTAGAAGTATTAATTATTGGTTGATTAAGAAGATACTAAATGTAGTAGAGGGGGGCCAGAGAGATAGCATGGAGATAAAGCATTTGCCTTTTATGCAGAAGGTTGGTGGTTCGAATCCAGGCATCCCATATGGTTCCCAGAGCCTGCCAGGAGAGATTTCTGAGCCTGGAGCCAGGAGTGACCCTGAGCGCTGCTAGGTCTGATCCAAAAACCAAAAAAGTAAAAAAATAAAAAAATAAATGTAGTAGAGGTTACCTGAGGTAACCTTCTTACTGGCAATAATGATCTTCAAAATAAACATCAAAATGCATCAAAAATTTGGGGGACTCAGTATACCTTCTTTTAATTAAAACCCATTAAGTCTAAAATAATTTTTAAACGTAAAATTTAAAGTTTTGCAGCCTACAGTGACATTTTGTGCATTAAAACTAATATTTATTAGAATTCTTAGCTGTTTAATTCTTTCAGCCTTGGACATCTTTTATTCTGACTTGCTACTTAAGTCATTCATTGTTATTTAATACTGAATGTGTTTATGTATTGTTCCACCTGTTGAGTTGTGTTCTGTTTAACAATGGGAACCTGTTTTATTCCAAATTCAAATTCATAGAAAAAAAAAAAAACCAGTTTCTTTGAACCTCTTCATGTGCCTATGTGAGTTAGTGAAACAACAAAAGGAATAAGAGAAGGGTAAATACCCTGGATGGCTATGGCAATGAGGCCCCAGAGCACAATTCTGGGTTCCTACACAACTTTTCATCCCAATCCAAAATACCTCAGGTTTCACAGGGAAATGAATTTTCAATATAATATTTCAATGACAGAGAGGATTCTGCTATTTAAAGGCAATTGTGATAGCCTCTGTCATAAGATGTTAGATGATCTAATGCCAATTCTCTCCCCACTAAACTTTTCCCTATATGAAGACAGAGATTACAATAAGTAATAAGGCATTCTTTCACATATTGAATGGGTGGGTGGGTGGATGGGTGATGACTGAATGAAGAATACAACTGGGGTGAATGTACAGCTTACTCTTATTGATATACTATTTTAAAAAGAATACAAATTGAGTCTGAAATGATTTTAATGTAGGATGATCATATATTGTTGCTATATTGAGATATCCAGTAGCTCAAAAATTCCACCTTTGAAGCTAAAAGGGTATCTTTGATCACCATCACAATACAGTGGGTACACACAGTGGTTATGTCTGTCTCAGTAAGTCATAAACTGACTCTGGAATGACGTCTGGAATGACTTACCATCATGCTGGAACCTGTAGGGATGTGGATATGTGAACACATTTGCCAGGTGGCAGGAGTAATTATTTTGTGTATTTTTCTACCATTTATTTTTCAGAACTTACATATGATTATATCCATCATAGTACTGTTATTTTGAGGAAAATACAAGTAAAGTCTGTGTTGGGGAAGAATCTTCTCTCATGGGATGGAGCTAATTGAGTTGGAGAACCCCGGTTAGCTATCCGAGCCAACTTTTTAGAAGATGTACATATAGTAGAGTGTGTAGAGAGAAGGAATGCCATGTCATCTGCTGAACCTCTGCCCTTTATAGCATTGGAGCAGAGCTAATAGAAAGTCCTTTCCATGTGAGCCTTTGGGAGGTAAATCAAGCTGCTTAGAATGCTGCTGTTATGTTTTAGGAGAGGCATTTGACCTGCAATATATCCAAGTTTATGTGATACATTCCACTCTAATGGCATTACACTTTGTTCATAAAATTACAAATATCTCCCGCACCGAGGGCTGAGCAGATGTCAACTGCTGCTGCCCTTGACATGTTTACTTGGTCCGAGGTCAGCATATGATTATTAAACATAGCTGGAAAAAAATAAATTGACATTTGAGATGGAAAATCACATGGTTGTTAGGTGGTGCACAGTTGCGCTTATTTCCACTGTCAGGAACATTCTCTATCTTGTGCTTGGCCCACCTATCAGCATGTCCTGTCCCCCATAAACATATCTACTGCTGGTGACTGAGCAATTCTAGACCCCAGTAAAAATTAAGCCTAGCTGCAGGTTTCAACTTCTCAGCCCTTCAGAGGGGCTGTAACAGTGGTATAGTGGTAACAGTGCTCCGGGTTGCCACCATGCCAGTGAGTGCAATAAGGTGGGTTGCCTCCTGATTGGAGAGAAATCCACTGAAGCCTGGTTACTCTGGGTGGCCTAATCTCTGCTCTCCACCTGACCCTTGTAGTCTGTTTTCTGAGATCCTCTTCCTATTGCTGACCTCTTCTGGTTCTCTCCAGGGCACCCACGCTGAGTCATGCTGATGAATGTCTAAGGGCTGATTAGGGTCAGGACAAGGTTGGGTATCTCAAGCTAGAAGCACATGTGAAAAACAATGATCTAGGTCCTCACTTTTGGTTCTACACAGATTGCCCAAACAGAGAAGATGCATTTGAGAAATAATGCAAAATGTTCCAATGATTTTTACTTGTCAATCCTGCTATCTTTTTTTTGGGGGGTGGTGTTTGGGCCACACCCGGTAATGCTCAGGGGTTACTCCTGGCTATGCGCTCAGAAGTCGCTCTTGGCTTGGGGGACCATATGGGATGCCAGGGGATCCAACCGCGGTCCATCCTAGGCTAGCGCTGGCAAGGCAGACACCTTACCTCTAGCTCCACCATGCCGGCCCCTAATCCTGCTATCTTAACATTGTTCAATAAGCACTCACAGACATACACATTTATAAATACACATTCACAAAGATGCACAGAGATTCACAGTAGCATACATAAATGCTAACATACTCATAAATGCATCCAAACATACAAGACCCTCCTAAATACATACAGAAATACAGGCATATGCCACACAAGCACAAATATATACACACATAGCACATATACACCATATGTATATATGTATATGTGTATATGTGTATGTATACATATATGTGTGTATATATGTATATATACATATATACACATATATACATACACACATACACCAACATATGCACAAACATACATGAAGGCACAGTGTACACACAGACATAGACCCATACAAACACATTCAGATAGTCGCAGACATACATATATACATAAATACATGATCCTTAGCATAAAAACACAGACACACATACACAAACATCACACAGACACAAAATAGACATAGATACACACACTTACCTCATGTATGCCAGTTAGATTCTCAGGCCAGACATTATGTTCATCCTGTCCCTGCTGTCCCCAAAACTAAAAGCCCATGACACCTGGTTGTTATAATTGTACCTGTTTATGTAGTAGAAACCCCAGAACCAAGTGTTGGTTCCCCATCTCCAGAGTCCTGAGATGTCTTCACAGCCTTTGTGACTCCTTTTCAGACTTAACCTGGCCACCATCTCCTGCTTTTCCTTTTCACTGCCTCCCCAGCCTCCAAGGTGTTCTTGATCCTCAGACTAAGTCAAGACCTGATGAATAAAGTGTGAGTCAGAAGAGTTCCTGGAGGAACTGAAGATCCCATTTACAATCTGCTTATGAAGCAAAAATTATGTTCATTTCAGTAATTATTGATGGAGATTCTTACTCCCTCTTCTACAACTGATTGGCTTCATAATTGTGATTTCATAATGCAAACTCCACTTGTTTAAATTTTTTTCTTATGGTGAATTCCTTATGATCAGTTAAGCTTAAGACTTTGATTTTTGTTTTGTTTTATGTTCATTGTCCAAGAATCACTCCTTGGTGGGGGGGAGGGGCTGCTGTGCTGAAGACTGAATCTGAGTTCATCATGTAAGGCAAGTACCTTACTGGCCCAACCACTCCTTCTTTTTATTCTGTAATCATTTTTTTGTAATCTTTATTTTGTAATCATTTTCACCCAACTGGCAATGCTTGGGTTTTACTTTTGGCTCTGCACTCACTCAGAGGTCATTCCTGGCAGTGATCAGAAGATCATGTGGGATGCCAAGGATCATCCTGGGTCAGCTGCATGCAAGGTAAATGCCCTACCTGCTGTGCTATAATTTATTTTTTAATTTTTTATCTGTAATCTTTATTTATTTATAAATTAATGAGTATATTTTACTTTATGCTTTTATTGATTGAGATCCTTTATCTAAAATAATGTTAATGGTAGTTTCTTATGCACCTAATTTCAACACTACACCCATCACCATTATGCACCTAATTTCAACACTACACCCATCACCAGTGTACCCACCTCCCTCCCCCAAGGAGAGTTCCATAATAGTCCTTTTCAACCTGACCTCCAAATCAGTTGTGTGGATTAGTTCTTTCATTGCCTTTGGTTCTTTACTGCTGGGTGATTGTTTATCCTTAAGTCCTACATATGAGAGAGACCATTCAGCATTTCACTTTTCCCTCCATTTATGCTTACAGTGCTTACTATAAGGGAAAAGGTCCTCTGGAGTTGTATCCAGTGGAGCAAGCTCAGAACCAGGTGACACTATCCATCCTGACCCTTCTTCAGGATATTATATCTTGGGTAATCCTAAATCATCAGGCTCTTCCAGCCTTGTGAACAGACTCCAGGCACTTGTCCTAAAAGCTTGCCACTACCTGTCAACCTAGGCTAGGGACCACTTTGATCCTAGAATCATCTGTATCTTTCTTGCAGAATTCCGTCACTGGTTTCCCAGGTCTCCAAAGCAATAGATCAACCCAAGTGGAGAGGAAAAATCTAAGATTTTGTAGGTTCAGGATTCCCCTTACTTTCAGGTGGGATGAGGCCATTTGGCTACAAATTTGCCAGAGAATGTGTGAGCCCCAAATGTCATGAAAACAGCAGGAGAGGACAGGCAGATACAGAGGGGCCTAAGAAAGGGTTCTATAAAGCAGTGTCCTTCAACATCCAAGGCCCAGTCTTGGCCCACAGGTCTAAAGAGGTTGCTGTTCTGAAAATTCATGAAGCCTCATATGCCCCAGAACTGGGAAAGATCAGGGATTCCTGCTAGTGTGAGTCCTGAAATATAAAGATGGAGAAACTAGGGCAGGAGAAGATGAATGACTGAGCTGAAAGGAAGAACACACATACACAAGCACACACACACACACACACACACACACACACACACACACATGCATGCATATGTGCATTATCATCCTCCCACACAAATGCCCACCAGCTTTCCTCTGCAGATTCCAGGCTGATCTCTCTTTTGGAAACATCTCACAGATGGATATTGACCAGCTCTGAGCATTAGCACAGCATGACAGACAGAGCTTAGCTATCACCAGGCCTGGTGCTTCTTGCTATGCTGGGTGAATGTGAAGTGGAACAGGACTGTGCCTCCTGTCCTTCCTGCTGCAGAAACTCATATTGTCACTATGCTCCTGTCATTTGCCTGATAACCCATGACCTGGACCTCAAAAGGCGTCTTCAGAGTGAACCTAGTAGTACTAGGCTGAGAAGTGAGCATTCAGGACAGAGATATGGAGGCATGGCTTCGACAGAGACATGGAGGCATGGCTTCAACAGAGACACTGCTGGGTGGAAACAGACTCAATGAGACCTGCACAAGTATAAATTCAGATAATCCCGGCCAGGGATGTCTCCCAGGGACCCCTATGTTCTATATGGCCCATCTATAGACATTGGTCCTAAGTGTACAGTGAGTTTGCCTTTGCTAAGTAATTAAATCTTTGAGACTTTGAGTATTTGAGTCTTTGAACATCATTAGTTCCCTGGAATAACATAGAGTTCAAACCCCTGGAACTGCAAAGTGTGTCCAGTATCCTTGACTGTGGCCTGTCTGTTAATTCACAGTCTTGCTGTGTAGATGTTTGTTTAGAAGCTACAACAAGTATTTTAGAACCATTCATGGATATTTATCCTTGGCATCTATCATTGACATTCAGTGTAGAAGCTTCTTTAGCACCTACTCCTCCTGTGAGGAGGGGACAGAGGGAGAAGAAGGTGAGAGAAGAGTCAGACATGTCTGACTGATTCCTATTTACAGAGCCTTGTCTAGGGTGCAGGGGTGGCCACAGGGCTGCTCCATCCCATGCTTTGGGCCACCCCAACCAATTTCCAGGATGCCGTGTGATCCACCAGCCAGGACAAGGACTTCAGAGCTCATACCCTGACCCCTCCCCCAGGAGTGGATTCTTTATTCGGATTATTTGAAATACCATTAGTCTGTTCTTGACTAGTTCTTGAATAGTCTGCTCTGGGGACCAAATGACAGTTACAGACATAGTTCAACTCCTGTGGTACAAACTTGGGACCTAGTGGCACCACTTTTCTCAGGTAAGAGGTCTGGTGAAACATGGACTAGCTTCCAGACTGACACTGTTGTTATATAAATATTTTATTTTTAGATATTTATTCTACTATTTATTGATGGGGGTACAAGGATGCATAGGTTTTGGGGGCCCTCAGCGCCCCATCTATTGGTTCTGGAGTGGCAGAAGGAGTGGAGGATTAAACTCAAGGCCTTGCATAAAAACAGCATATCTCCAACTCATGAACTCTTTTCTAGGCCCTTATTTTAATTCCTTTTATTTTGGCTTAGGGACCACACCTGACATTGCTCAGAGATTGCCCCCATTGGTACTCAAGGGACCATTTATACTGCATATTCAACCGGAATCTCTGACTTGTGAGGTAAAGGGAAGAGCCCTTCAAACTTCCTGGTCCATAAGAGTGAGTTTGGCTGGTTTGGGTCTTATTCATAGCCCACATTCATTCACCATAATCCTCTTAGACTCCATTCACATCATCCCAGAGAAACAGTTTCATATCATTTAGTTATTATCAGTGCTGGGAATTGAAATGAGCCTTAGTCATGCCTTCCATCATTGAGCCTTTCCTCAGCTCTGTTTATCATTTTGATGTTAAGCACTATTCCATGTGTCTCTAACACATGATGTTATCTTATTTCATGGTAATGATATTGGTAAAGCATGTGTCTATACCACTGTTATCTAGGGAGGGTAAAAGAGGATTAGATTATAGTTAGTGATACAGAGGAACTATTCCTGGCTCTGGCCTCTGGGTTCACTCCCTACAGTGCTCAGGGAACCAAGTAATGTTAAGAGTTGAGAAACAGTCTTTATCTTAACCCCTGACCTATATCTCTGGCTTCAGGAACAGCTCTAAGTGGACAGCTAGTTTAGGTTGTTGAAAATCATGCAGGTCTGGACAGATCTGAGAGAGGACAGTGGCTCTTACTGGAAGAAGAGATGCCCCAGAACTGTTACTGAGCCCCAAGCATTGATCAGAAGCACTGGGAGTGCTGATTTACTTCTGTCTTGGACACAACTGGGCCTAGTTGGAATTGAAAGGAACAGCTGATGCTCAATAGAAAGTGGGGACAGGAGGGCATGAAGCACCCGTGAAACAGTGTTCTTTTTCACCAAAAGAAATGAAGATACAAGGTTCTCTACCTGACCCTCACAGAATCTGGCCAGTTTTTTACTCTGAGTTTACTCAGCAGACATCCCAGTGCCCCACTATCCAGAGCAGATGGGACATCTCTGTTTCTCTTGCACATAGTTACTTTGGGTAGGTAGGTCTTTGGATCCATTTGGGATACAGGTGAGAACAAGCTTGCTCCTGCTGGTGAAATCTCTCTCAAGTGCTCAGGGCCTGGGGCCATTCCTGGGGATGCTTGGAAATTTGGGCTGATGGCTCAAGGTGAGGAACCCAGAATGGCAACCTGCACAAAATCTGCATTGTTTGGAATTACTAATGCCATATTGGCAGTGTCCAGCATAGCACCCAGCAAAAATTGGGAGACTATTTAGTGTCAGGGTCTTAACTCACAATTGGCACATGCTATGCAACCCAATGCTTATCATCAAGCTACAGAACAAGTTTCTTCAGATATAGATGATTGTCAGGAACATTTTGGGTTTGTGATAAGATTATACAAGGATATGTGTATATACATGCATATGTATGTATATGTGTGTCCATATGTTTGTGTGTCCTGATGTATTTAAAGCAGAGACTACTTTTCACTGTGGATTTGATAATCTTGAAGCCCTCCTGTTGCTTCTAAGTACAAATGGTAATGAGGTGCAGACCCCACCATAGACAGGAATATTCTTTCTGCTGGTCCCCTACCTTCTCTCAGCAACTTGTATGTTCTGATTCTGCTTTTGAAAAAAGACCACTTTTCTCCTTCAATCTCTGTCTCTTTGTGGTTGGAGTTGTTCATTTAAATTTGTATTTGGGAACTTATCAGAAGATAAATGCTGGCATGTAGAATAAAAATACAAAATACAGGGACTAGAGTGGTGGCACAGCGGTGGGCGTTTGCCTTGCAAGTGGCTGACCTAGGACGAACTGTGGTTCGATCCCCTGGCATCCCTTATGGTTCCCCAAGCCAGGAGCAATTTCTGAGTGCATAGCCAAGAGTGACCTTTGAACGTCATTGGGTGTGGCCCGAAAACATATATATGTAAACAATATATATAATAAAGTTCATTAGTTCGGTGAGACCTCCCCAGGCACCATGTTACCATGTTTTTTTTTCTTTTTTCTTTTTTGATTTATTCCTGGCTATGCACTCAGAGATCGCTCCTGGCTTGGGGGACCATATGGGACACTGGGGGATCAAACCACGTTTGTCCTAGGCTAGTACGGACAAGGCAGACGCCTTACCACTTGTGCCACCACTCCTGCCCTGGGCACCATGTTTCTAACATCTTAGGCTGATGGTGAAGTAGAATAGTGTCAAAGAAATAATACACCAAGCAAGTGAGGTAATGTTTCATTGGAATTAGTCTGCTTTTTGCCATGGCCTTTCTCTGCCATGTGCTGCCTAAGCCATGTTCCTTCTCTGCTAAATTCTGTCCATCCTGTGCTACCTAAGCCATGCACTTTCCCTGCAGAGCTCTGTGCCTCAAGCCCAAAGCCAGCACTTTTTCTTTTCTATCCAGAACTCCACTCACCTGGGTGGGGAAAGGCATTGTAATCCAGATGGATTTTTACATACCAAAAGAAGAAGAAGACCACAATGATGGTGAATGCCTTGACACACTGGTGGCTAACCATGCCTTCTTCAACTAAGTGTCAAGCCCATCAGTAGAACATTCATGCACTTGGCACCTGTTCTGAATATAGCAGAAGCCACTTCAGGTGGGACAGAAGCAGGGAGTGAAGGGGGGAGAGCTGAAAACTCTGAACTACCTCTAAGAGACTGAGGTCCACAGCCTTTCTTCTACCAAAGGTGCTTGTGCCAGGACCTCAGCCCTCTAACTTTTTAGAGGTAACTAACTGATCGGGAAGAAGACAAAAAGAAAGCTTCGTTGAAAGGGAACCAGCAACAGGCAGATGAGCAAGCCACCAACTCAGATTCCAGCTCTGGAACTGAAGGCCTTTTTATCCCAGATGACCTCAGCATCCTAACACAGAGGAAGAAGGCGGAGATCGATAATATAAGCACAGCTGAATTTCAAGTGAGAAGCTGTTTTCAGAACCACCTGGGTTATCTCCAAAAATTTAAATTTGTTTCAGGTTAACCTCTTGACCCTATATGTATAGGTCACTATATTGCTAGTTAAAAAGTGTTTAACTGTATGGATTTTATTGTTTTGTTCTAAAACCCACTGCAAGCAGAAAATTGTGTATCCAACTTTAGTGGTTTAATATTAGTTTGCACAATTCCATAGAAATGCATAATGTTAGAGTTTTAAAAGTTCTCAGCTATCCTAGTGAATGTTTTCCAATTGCTAGGAATTGTTTTATTGTGTATTATTATGTAGCAACTTATTCTCAAATTAAGTCTGCAAAATGTTCTAATCTCTTTGCCCACAGAAGTCGATGAGAAAGAAACTTGGGACACTAGACTCATTACAGTGCTCATTTTAAGAATGTTTTAGCAAACTTATTTTCAAACTGTTTATATATGTATATGTATATACATGTGTATATATATACATATATATGTAAAGAAGAACTGCAGAACTGTTCTGATTTTGTTTAGAGAAGTTTATGGAAAGGCACTCAGATGTTCTAGACTTGTATTACAGTGCTTGGTATAAGAACGTTTAAGAATTTTCAAATTGAGTGTATCTGCAGAAAGGTTCTAATGTTTATGTTCAGAGAAATCTAGGGAAATTTTTTGATATAAATAAGATATGGAAAAGGCTGACTGTTTGGAGAATAATGTATACAATTTAAACATTGATGCTTTGAGTTTTGATCTGAGGCTTAAGCCTCTGGAGAGAAAAGTTGAACAAGTTTTGTAACTTTTTTCATTATTTTTTGTTTGGTTTAAAACATGAAAAATGTAAAGTGAACAATTCCCCATAACTTCCCTTTCCCCTAACCTCTTTTTTTTAAAAAAAATATATTTATTTAAGAACCATGATTACAAACGTGCTTGTAGTTGGGTTTCAGTTATAAAAGGAACACCCCCTTGGGAGTGTTGCCATTTTAATTGATTCATGTTTTCTTTGATTTCTATGAGAGTCTGCCATATTGCTTCCTAAACGCCTTTTCTGAGAAGCTATATAAGTGGTTGACACTTTTCAGATCATCAGAGCTACCATTTTCATGCTCTATTCATGGTGTTGGTGTTGTTTCCCTCATAGTCATGCTTGTTCTGTGGCATTTTCTATGTGTTGTGCTAGGGTGCATTGGCTAGAAGATATGTGAATAAATATGTGCATAATCATGTGCATAAAGCAAAGTGGATTAGCCAGGCTCCTCTGGCTCCACACTTTCATGGATAGAGACAGCCTACTTCTCTACTGTGCTCAGGAGATCTTCTGAGTGGGTGATTATGGCTGCCTCAGAGAGCAGAGCAGAGGCCTTTATTTCATCTTATTTTAGTATGTATAATCCCATCTTGATTACAAGGACCTTTCCCCTTTCTAGCGGCTGGACTTCTGAATAATAAGAAAGGAGTCTATCTGTGGGCTAGAGACAAAGTTGGCAGAAAAAGACATGGCTTAGGCAGCACATGGCAAAATGAAAGATATGGCAGAGAGACTCATGGTAGAGAAAAGCCATGAGGAATAAAGTGAGCTGACTCCAATGAATATCTTTTCTGACTGCTGTGTATTATTCTTTTCCTCTACCCTGCTTTGTCAGACTTGTCCACCTGAGGGGTTAGAAACATGGTGTCTGGGGCGGCCTCTCCCAACTCATGGACTCTATTATTTTTATTTTTATTCTACACTAGCTAACTCTTTACACACCATCTATGCTCTCATAGCTCTGATTAGCACCTCCTGGATTCATTGCAAACTGTTCTGTCTGTTCACCCCCATATCCCTGTGCAGTCAGAATTCTAGTAGCTCCTGTCTCTAAAGAAAGATCCCCACATGCCCCCACTGTCCTGTGTCATCCACAGAAATCTCCTTTGATCTTTTCCCCTGAGTCTCCCTGACTCAGTCTCTTTCCTCCCCACCTGGGGTGGGGCTACATGTTAGCATACCCATGCATTGACCCTGCCCGAGACAGGAATTAATGGATATTATTCACATGGGACAAAGTGGAAATAAGACTCCTGCTAGGAAGGGAGTGAAGAAGACTATACTAAGACAGAGGCCCCCTGTGCTGGCAGCAAGTGGTATATTGGTCTAGAGCTTTGTCTTTGAACCCAAATGACTCCAATACAATTCACTTATATTAAGGGAAAATGAAATTGTGGCTTTGTTACACTTTTCATTAATTCTGGGACAGTGAGCAATGTAGTTAGAGTTGGGAGCTGGTGAGAGTAGAAAGAGGTGGCATCTACATTGGTTCTAGGGCGTGAGGAGTCCAGCATAGCTCAAGTCATCAGAGTTCAGAAGGAAAGCTTGGAGTGGAGAAATTTAGAGAATGTGGGGAGATGTTGAGGGCTTGGTATAAAGCTTCCATGTTTATACTCAGTCACCAGGATGGAAGGAAGAAAAAGCAGGCCCTGCAGTCTGAAACTGTACCAGAATGAATGGGCATTTTATGGCATCACTTCTCAGGCCAGAGGTTCAGTTCTGGGGTTATCTGTCCAGGAAATTACACCAACAACAGGAGATGGAGGACTGGGAACCCAGCTGAACCTCAGCACTAGAACCTGCCCCTTTCCACACACAAGTGTGCTCCATCCTGCCTGCCTGCATATGCCAGAAGAAACATTGAGGACTGTGCTTCTAAGGAAAGATAGTGCCTCTGCATGCCAATTCTCTTCTCTCATGGAAAAGTGTGGGCAGTGCCCTTAGTGAGCTGTTTTTCCTGTAACCCTTAGATAGCAGGCAAAAATAAGGTTTAGGGATTGTCATCACTTGAGCCCCATTACCTCCATGCCCCATCTCTGCTCAGGGACTGAGGGTTTGTTTTGATCCCAGATGTTCCATCCCAAGGCACCTTTTGGTCTTAAGTTAGCTGCTGATCCAGTGCTTAAGCTTGAGTATGATGTCTTCTGTTCATGGAGAAAGGCAAGGGCTTAGGCCAGTCTTTGTTGCCAAGACCAGATTGCAGACCAGCTGACAGCAGGAGACGAAGATGTTGATGTTCTTGTGGCTCATTTGATGTGATTATATTCTCTTGGCGAGAGGCCTAAAGAGAGATGGATGCGTGACAAGTCCTGGGCAAGATCTGCTTGCAAACTTCCAACAGAGTTTCTCTCATACACCACACAGCCATGCAGGGGCCATGCAGGTTTTGCAGCTGACAGCTTGCTCCCTTGGCCCAGTTTTGCTTGAGACCAGAGCAGGGCTCACAGCAAAGTCACAGCATGCCCGCCAAGTCACACTTCCTTTCCAAACCTGCTGTGCTCAATGCAGCTGGATAGTTTCTTGTCCTGATATGAGTTACAGTATCTGTATCCTTGCTACTAGAGTGACTGACAAGATTTAGACAGAAGGTAAAAGGCTCTTTTCCAAGACGGAGTCAAAAAAAAAAAGCTTTATTTTTCCAATGACCATTTGATTATTCTCTATGGAAAACAGTTCTATGGAACTTAAAAAAATTAAAATAGAGCTTTCATTTCACTATGGCATGTTGCCCCAGAATGCAAAACTATTAAAATAAAAAAAAGTTGGCGTTTTGGGCCACACCCGGTGACACTCAGGGGTTACTCCTGGCTATGCACTCAGAAATTGCTCCTGGCTTGGGGGATCCTATGGGATATCGGGGATGAAACCGAGGTCTGTCCTAGGTTAGCGCATACAAGGCAAAAACCTTACCACTTGTGCCACCACTCGGGCCCCCAAACCATTAATTTTTTAAAAATAGATACATAGCTATGTTCAATGCATCACCACTGACTATAGTAGTTGAGATCTATAAAATCATCTAATTGCCCTATATCAGATGAGTGGAGAAAGAAATTGTAGTCTGTATGCACAATGAATTATTACTCAGTTCTAAGGAAATCTTGGGGCCAACGAGAAAGGGATTGTTTTGCATAATGTTTGGGTTAACCCATATGGTGCATCATACTCCATAATTGCAAGAGTTTATTGTGCTCAGAATTAGGAGTAAATGTTGAGCACTGCCAGATGTAGAAGATAAAGGAGGAACAAAGGAACATGAGAAGAATGGATAAGTGAAGGGGAAGAAGGGGAAAATGAAAAAGAGAAAGATGAAGTGAGAAAAGAAAGAAAATGGAAAAAAAAGTTTTTTTCACAAGGAAAAAAAATAAAATAAAATGGCTTTAACTTGGATAGAGCTGGAAGGTGTCATATTAAGCCTGTATGCTCAAAGGAGGAAGACAAATACCAGTTGACCCAACTCATATGTAATTTAAAGACAGAAAGAAGAGCTAGATAATGAGATATTGTCAGCAGAAATGACAGTTGATACTGTACAAGGTGTGAGAAAGGATTCTAAGATGAGCAGGTGGTATTGGCATTTGTGTGTGTGTGTGTGTGTTTCAGTAACAGTGTAAGCAGAAAGAAAAATAAAAATCTTATTATAAGCCATAATATCTCAATTATAAAAACTGATGAAGAGTAAAATTTGAGTGTACAGGCGAATGCCCAAAGTCATTCAGGCATCGAAACCTTCCAAGTTTAGTCTGCAGAAGGCTCATCATCGTGTTCTGACCAATGACTAGAGTCCCTTCAATTAGAGTCAATTCCCAGCCCCTTTCAGGGACAGTCCTTCCTTATCAAGACAGCTTGTGGTACAGACCTGGACTTGTTTGCAGGAGACAATACTGAGGTCTGGTACTGTCTCTGTTCCCTGCTGAGTATGTCCAGAATATTTCTGAAGTTCCTAGAACCAGGCCCTTCTCTCCTCTGTTCCCTATTCCTCCTTCACTTCTTCCTACTGCACCCCCAGAGCCACCGGTCTGCCTCTGCCTTCACAGTCATCAGTGTGGCTACCACCAAAGGCAATTGAAACATACCTGCCTACTATTCCTTACTCCATAACATGCAATTTCCCCTCACAACCAGAACTGGATAGGGCAAAGAGGTAGGAGCCAGAGTCCTTTTATTTCTTGAGGCTCCAGGCATTTGGCAACCTAGATCTGTTTGCTTTAAAAATATCACTCAGTCTTAAAAGTTGTTTAGAAAATAGCATCTCAATCACCTTCTGGGAGCTAGAGATGAGGAGGGTTTCAAGGCCATCTTTCCATCTCTTAGCAATAAACTGGGTTTGAGAGGATGCATATTTGGCAGGAAGATCATAGCAACCACTCAAAGGGAACTTTGGCTTCCTGAGTCCAGCTGTTCCTGACTTTTGAGAGAGAGAGAGAGAGAGAGAGAGAGAGACAGAGACAGAGACAGAGAGAGACAGACAGACAGAGAGACAGAGAGAGACAAAGAATAAACTTGTTCCAGAAGGTCTCTTCACCAGTGCCATAGTTAGAAACTTGCTTCATCTTCAAGCCAACAGCCATGCTTGGTGGTGTCCTATAATTTCTCTTCTCTAATGCTACCATGCAGACTAGCAGCCCAGATCACATCTGGCATTTTCTGGAATACTGGACCCACTGCAGACCCACACAGTTAGAACCCATATAGGTATACATATACATGTACACACATAAAACATATGTTTATATATACATATATACATAAACTTAAATGTATATTTAATTCCTAAGAAATTTATATTCAAATGAAAATCTATGAAGCATTTCTAGTACAAACTTGACAAAATTATTTTTCTCATTTAATGATGCAGCACCATACTAATGAGCCCCAAAGTTTGGGAAATACTCTCTTTTTGCCTTTTGTGGCCGCCACAAAGTTGTCCTGCAATGCAGCACTGCAGTGGAAGATGGCGGTGCATATGTAGATTTTGTGAGTCCAAGAAAAATAAAGGACAGGGAAAAGGCTGTCATGATAGCCCCTCATGAATTTTGAGGAATGGGGAACTCTCTGAGTAATCTATGGGCAGAGGATCACATAGGTAACTGAGACCTTCAAATGGAGCCTTGCACCTTACGATTGATGCCCTGAAGTATCATTTATTCTAAGTTCCTCTTTGGTGCTGAAAATCTCATCCAGCACTGACACACCTGCATTGAATGTGTAGGGTTCTGCTTCATGCCTTTTTTCTCCTCTGTGTGTTGCATTTCCACCATACCCTAAGACATTCCCTACAGGGTTTCAACTCTATTCTCTAAATCCCCAAATTACTACTAGAACTTGTGCCCAGCCCCTGTCCAAGATGACTTTTTACATGGTGGTTTGCCCAGTGGCCATACCCTGCTGATTGGTGGAAAATTGCTTTCATAGCATCATAAGATGATCAGAATGGTGCCTATTTGGGACCATCTAAATTGTTAATGGACTGGGCCTTCCAGGCCTGCCTGCATCTACCTCATTCCTGGTCTACACACCTGTAGCTGGTCTAGACTTGGATGAATGAACATGTATTGGATAGAAATATGATTCTAAAAGGGTATGAGCAAAGACATACTGAGTCTTTATTTTTTCTGCTGAAAACTAATTCTTCTCTCAGGCCTGAAACACTGAAGGCAATTTCTTATAGCCAAATGAGATATACAAATGACTATATTTCCTTTTTGGCCTGCATGTTCCCTGGGTTTTCCCACGAGCATTTTGTTTTGACAGAATTCATAACATCTGTGTTTTAAGGCAGGGAGTCTTTTTTCCTTACACTGAGTCAAAAGAAGCAAGGAAAAGGATATGGGACAGAACCTGATCATTGCAAGGTCATAAAGTGATGACTGCAAGTAACATACATTTTAAAGTTCCAGATATTTTCCATCATGAATTATAAACTTCCTGAGAGCCTCAGAATAAAGTCTTCATAATATTCCAGGATGTCAGATATTAATCCATAAGACCATTATAGTACTAGAATGGTTCTGTGATTTAAGAAGGTTGTGGAGATCTTTTATTGCAAAGACCATGGCACTCTCCTGAGCATTCAGGAACTTTCTTCCCATTCGTTCCTTTGCACCTTCATCTTCTCAATAAAGTTACAAACTTAACCAAATGGCATGCATTTAACTATATTCAAATGTTCAGCAATCAGTTACTAATGCTGCAAATATCAAGAGTTTCTTTTCAGTGTATAAAGACATTTCTACATGGTGA
This sequence comes from Suncus etruscus, assembly GCF_024139225.1. NCBI lineage: Eukaryota > Metazoa > Chordata > Mammalia > Eulipotyphla > Soricidae > Suncus > Suncus etruscus. The sequence continues at coordinate 30,684,964 of NC_064855.1, read as the reverse complement.
AATAAAGTTTAGGGCCAGAGTGATAGTGCAGTGGTAGGGAGTTTGCGTTACACGTGGCTGACCCAGGATGTACCTCGTTCATTCCCCAGCATCCCATATGGTTCTTCAGGCCAGGAGCAATTTCTGAGCAAATAGCCAGCAGTAACAACTGAGCACCATCAGTGTGGCCCAAAAACCAAAAAAAAAAAAAATGTTTAGATGCCCAGATTGGCATATCTCAAAGCTATTTCTCTGTTTTCACTGTGATATATAATGCTCATTTTCTTTAAAATATCAATACTGACTAATATGCTAGGGTATTCCATGTATACTTTCTTAAGTCTACCCTCATAAACACAAAAGAAAAATAATAGGGCCAGAGAGATAGCACAGCGCATCTTATTTGGTCCCCAAAGCCTGCCAGGGGCAATTTCTGAGTGTAGAGCTAGGAGTAACCTTGGAGTGCCACCAGCTGTGACCCAAAAATCGAAGGGAAATAAAAGAAAAATAAGAATATCCCCATCTTACCATGTGACCTAATGAGTGACTTGGACAAAAGATTTTTTATTTCTCAAATATCTGTTTGCAAAGTAGGGACCAAAATTATGGCCTGTGCTCTTTCACTGTATTTCTCACTCCCTTTTCATAGCTCTTTGGTTTCTTTCTCTGACAAGCTGAGTGTCTTGGGTGTGGCTTTGAGTTCCTTAATAGTTTCCTGTCTTTGTTTGCCATACAGGTCAGGGCTTTGTAAGTGAAGATGAGTACCTGGAGATCTCTGACATCAAACGGGACCAGTCTGGTGAATATGAGTGTAGTGCCTTGAATGATGTGGCTGCTCCCGACGTGCGGAAAGTCAAGATCACAGTCAACTGTGAGTTCAGCCCTTCTCTGAACTTGAGATTTGGGGATATCAGCTAGGGATTAACAGCATCCCATGCTAATGGCAGGGCCATTTTTTAATAAGCCCAGTAAAAATCTGGATCCACCCTTGGCTTTGTTTGCCCCGAGAATCTTTCTGTGAATTTGGGAGCTTCAGGTAACAATGAGTCATTCACCTTGGATGGGTTAGAAGGCTGAAAGGAGAGGTTAGGATGCTGGAGATATTTTCTAACTCTAAGTTCTTCTGAAATCCATGGTTGTCTAACTGGGAAGGAGGGCTCTGGCCAGCCTGAATGTGCCTCTCATCTCTCTCATGGAACCACATTGTGCTCCACCCCTCCACAGACCCTCCCTATATCTCCAAAGCCAAGAACACAGGTGTCTCAGTTGGTCAAAAGGGCATCTTGAGCTGTGAAGCATCTGCAGTACCCATGGCTGAATTCCAGTGGTTCAAGGAAGATACCAGGTACATGGACAAAGAGAGGGAGGGCATATCTGCAACTCAGCAAAAGTGGTGCTTTTTCCCAGAGGGAGGTTGGTAACAAGAAAAGGGACATTGGGACTCAACCAAAGTATACTACACCCAACTTTATAACATGGTCTCATTTTAAAATCAGACACGTGAAAATATGAAACAAGCTGGCAAGTGGCTAGAATAACTTAACCTGTTTTGGTATTTCCAAGGCTGAAACATTAATCCATTCATCCTTTGAGACCACACTGCTTGAGTTTGACTTATTTAGAAGAAATCATTGTTTTGCAAGGAGAAGCCTCCTTGTAGAACAGTCCTCCTGATGCTGGATATCCTAAAGATGTGATATCAGCCCTGTCTCTGTACCTTCTTAACAGAATCCACCCAGAAGTGTCTTCTCTGATTGCAGGCTCAACACTGGCCCAGATGGGGTGAAGATTGAAAACAAAGGCCGAATGTCTACCCTGACCTTCTTCAACGTTTCAGAAAAGGATTATGGGAACTACACTTGTGTGGCCACAAACAAGCTGGGGAACACCAATGCCAGTATCACACTGTATGGTGAGTACAGGAAGCCCAGACACAGAGGGCCCAGGGGGAAGATGACCAGGAGGTAATAGGGCAGAAGCTGTTGGCCTGTGTGGCTCTTCCTACTGCTCTGCTCACTATTTTCGATAATGAGACTCTTCCCCCTAACATCCTCTACAATGGGATTTGATTATATTTTTAAGGAGGGGGACACCTCCTGGTCTATTGAAATTTGGCACTTTCCCAGGGGATCCAACTGCCTTCTAAAGCTACTGAATGAGTTTAGGAGCATACAAAGGAGAGAAGCATGGGTTTATTGAAATGTAGTGCCAGCTAAAGTTTTGTGGTGAGGTTGATTGAGCTATACTGTTACTGAACTTTTGACAGAAAGAATCTCTGGTTTGCAGAGTTGTTTATAGATGAACGCCAAGTCCTTCCATTGTGATTCTCATGCCATCTCATTGTGGGGATGAATGGTGTGAAGATTTCTGAGTCCTCATCAGGATGAAGGTTTGGCCTCACTGGTCTCAAACACTTCTCTGACAATATCTCCTTCCCCTCTGGATGACAGATCAGAGCCATCACTGTCCCCTCTCCAGGGAAATACCTCTTATACCCCTTTCACTGCCTTGTCCATCTCCTTGTGACACATTTCACATTATAGCCAGGAAGAGCTCACTGTACAATTTTGTGTGTCTGTATGTGTCTTTGTGCTGAGATTTTGTTGGAGGAGGGCCTCAAGGGTATAGAATGATATGGGAACCATTTTCTCCTGGGAGTGCCTCAGAGCTAGAAGTGGAATTCAGCATTTATGTGACCTGAACTTTCCCACCAACCATCTGAAATGTGTGATCTATGTCTTTTGTTTCCTCTCTGCATTGTGTGTGCATTGTGCTGTGTGTGTCTTAGAAATAAGCCCCTCATCAGCAGTGGCAGGTGGGTACAGCATGTTCCTTCCTTCCTCTGCCTGCCTGAATGCCTGTGTCTTTGACTAGAAGCCCCTTAGAAGAGAGGCTTGCCTGCTTCCCTCCTCCAGTTCATTTATCCTTAGTGGATAGACTGCTGGGAGCTGGGATTACACACCGGCAGACCAGACATATATAAAATATACTGCAATATATTATATTGTTTTCATGCAATATGCTTTCATGTGTGCAGCATGCACACAGACACACCATACCATTTTACATAGGCTTTGGACAAGACGAGATCCCCACCCTGAAAAAGAACACTACTTAGTGACCTTTAAAAAAGATGAGCTCTTTCTACATACAGCAGTATCTGAACAAGCCAACCCAAACACCAAAGAGATTATCATATGATTGTGTCTATGGGGATCTCTCCTTGTTATGAATGTTTTGTTCTCTTTTAGCTCCAGGCAAAGAGAACTAATGACTTAATTCTGAAGACTTTACATTTCAAAATAGAGGTCCTTGTGGGTTGTTATTCCTAATGATTACATGTACTATAATTTGTATAATGCTTATTTATTACTTTCTGAGCATCCTATGGGCACCCACCACATGCTTTATTGATCTCACTTTTAAGGAAATCTCACTTTGTCAAAAGAGGAGCAAAGAGTTTGGATGGGCCAAGTAGAGAGCTCATGGGGCAGGAGGGTGTACCTTGCATGTGTAAGGCCCCATTTGAATCTCAAACTCTGCATGGCCCTTTGGAATATTATTGAGTGTGGCCCTCTAGAACACTAACCTCCAGCAGCATCAGATAATCAGCCTGGCCATAGATCTGTCAGGCCCAGTAAGCTGAGGATTAACCCCCCCAACCAGATCTCAAAAACTTTGCTTGGATGCTCTCCTTCTCTAAAAAAAAATTTAAAGGAGGCTGGGAAATAGTGGACATATGTCTCATGGATACCACCAAATAGAGCAGAATTAAATGTATCTCTTCAATTTCAAGTGTTTCTCTAGATGATAAAGCCATATGTGTGTCTGTCCATGCAATCCCTCCTGAGATGTAACTTCCCTCAGCAGTTCCCAGGGGTGGCAATGATCCCAGATCCTTTCCTGGACACATCCATGGATATGCAGAAGATGGGAGCTGCAGTACTTTCTAAATCTGAATTTGGCTCTGCCCTTGTCAGTTTCACAGCCATTGATCCCAACAGTTCCAGCCCTCATCCTCTACCTACACCATAGAGTCTGTGAAAGCCCATTACTTAATTTTGATTAAATATAGGGTAAAAGAGGATTAGTTGTACTTTAACATCTGGTTATAACCTTTGTTTATGTGTTCTCAGTGGGGAAAATTTAGTGGGGCTATAGAGGTAGCAAAGTAGTTAGGGACCTGTATGCAGCTAACCTATTTTCCATATCTGGCACTATCCTATCAGGAATGATCTCTGAATGCAGAACCAGGAGTAAGCCCTGAGCAGTGTTGGGTATTAACCTACTAAAAAAAGAAAGAGATACAGGGCTTTAGCCATTATATCAGGATGCTTCAGTTTCTGTCCTTATTTTCCAGGAAAGACAGATGGCTTCTGGAAGATGACTCCAGTCATAGCTGAAGTATCTTAAGACTGTTAATTCCTAGAGCACCTATTGTACAAGAGAAACTTGGCTAAAACGACATAAAAGCATTTGCTACGGTTCAAAAACAAGCACTCAAACACTAGGATTCTGGCTTGTCCATTTTTAAATAAGGGCTCTCTTTTCAGTTTATAGATGGACACAGTCCTCACATGGATTTTTTTTTATGACTTTGATTGTACATATGGAGGAGTGCAAATACCAACAGCCAATTTTTTTTTGTTTGGGGGCCACATGTAGTAATGCTCAGAGGTTACTCCTGGCTATGCACTCAGAAATCACTCCTGGCTTGGGGGGCCATATGGGATGCTGGAGGATCGAACTGCTATCCATCCTAGGTCAGCTACATGCAAGGCAAAAACGCTCTACCTCTGTGCCACTGCTCTGGCCCCATCAACAGCCAATCTTGACAGAAATTTCTGGTATCTCTTCTTCATAGAACACATCTGATCAATCAAGGTCCAGCCATCAGATCAAAGTTTCCAATGACCTTCAATATAATGCGCCTTTGTTATAAGCTCTCTTACCCACGTATATGTTGAGTGAAAGCCTCAGCATATGAATTGGGGACTCAATTTTGTTTATAGAAAAGATAGAGTTCCAACTCTCAATGGCAGACCTTAAACTAGTCCCTTAGCCTTGTTGATTCTTCCTTTCATCATGGATGTCCTTGGGATAATGAGTCATGCCTGAAAAGAGGAGTAAGGGGATTAAATAGTATCCTTAACGTCATAATTAGAAGTGTCCTCTTGGCAAAAGTTGTAAGCCTCCATTTACTCAGCTAAATGGGGATTATAATTCTCTGGTCTACTGGCCAGCTGAGAGGCATGAATCAGATCATGTTACTCAAAGGTAGAATAAAATCTGCCATATGATGGGTACTTGCCAACACTCTTCATGAAGTGTCTCATCACACTTTTCCCCTTGCTACATAACCCAGATGATTGCTTACTACTGTGCTTTTGCATGTGCCATGCCTTTTGACCAAAACACAACTCATCTTCATAACCCATTCTTCATTTACTGGGTTACTGTCCAGTGAATTCTCAGCATTTCTTTCTTCAGGAAGCCTTCCCTGATTTCTAGAAGTAGATCTCCATCACAGTCCCTCTTGTACTGACTTCTCAATGGCAACTCTGCCTACTGCAGGCATGGGTATTTTTCCTATATCTTTTGAGGGCTCAGATATCTTGTACATAACAAGGAAAACAACAGGAAAATCAAGAGTAACTAGTGTCCATATGTTTTACATGTGTCTTATGTTAGAACTTTTCTTCCATTGATTTAATTGGGATGCAGTCTTCAACATTCTCAGGTCAACATTCTCAGGTCTTGGGTTAGTGAAAGCCTTGGTAATAATTATCCTCTGTGGTAATCTAAAGCCTGATTCTTTGCTATGCTCAAGTCCTATGCTCAAGTGGCAATAGCTTCAACATTAGACTGGAATGATTCTATCCCATGAAGTAATGCTTCTGTTCTTTAAGAGTGCTATCTTATGTTTTCAATGCCCCACTACTTATCACTAACTTTACACATTACTTACAGTTACATGCATGACAGCTAGGTGTTCTCCATGTTGTATTGCCCTGAATAACCCTATGAACTATGTTCTCTGAGTGTCAACTAGTGTGCTCCAGTGTCACAGAGGAGGTTAGATAGAACATTCTGGTTTGTAAATCCTTGAGCAGGGGTTGAAGACTATACTTCCTTTCTCTGAGCACTGGCTTCTATTATCAATCCAACTCAGAATTGTTAAGTTACTTGGCATAAAGGGTTACTTAGCAACACATCATGGCTCTAGGTGAAGTTTTTTGGGAAGGGGTCCAAATCAACGATGAGCATGGAATGACCCCATTCTCATATAAGTGTCCTTCCTCTTATCATCTAAATATCAACCCATTATGTTAAAGCCACATTTTTGCATTGACAGCTCATGAAATCAAATTTACCTAACTAACAAACATGCACATACATTAGTGTTTGCCTTCAAACACTATACCTTTGTTTCCTGGAGCCCCCGATGATTTTGCTCCATGAACCCATCTCAACACAAGCTTCTGCTCAGGCCCTCATACAAATAGAGCTTTCATATCCTTCCTCTCTATAGTCAACGAACAAAGGAAAATGGGATAAAAGCCCTTTCCAATGCTTATGAAAGACAAAGGACCAGTGAGACAATGAGTGGGTTGGGAGCAGTAGGTGATTAGTGATTAGGAAGAAAAAAAACCCTTGTAGCGAGGAGGAGGATGTGCAAAGATTTGAGAGTTGGCATGGGTCAAAGATGCTGCTTCCTTTCTCAGAAGGGACTGCCCCTTCTAATAGCATACAAATAAGGAAGGTCATTCAGGCAAGGGACCAACTCCCAGAGGCACCCACAATGCATATCTCTAAGATCCAGGCACACCTGTGTTCACGTGTGTGTGTGCACATGCACACAGTAAGCATAGAGAAGGGTCCTAGGAGTGAGGGAAACAACTCTAATCCTGACTCAAACATAGCTAGTTCTTACCTTTAATATCTCGTTTGTAAGAACAAGATCTTCAAAACCTATCATTCATATTCTTGGCAATGGTGCTAGTTGCCTTGGGAGATTGCAAAGCAACTTGTTATGAGGATGTACAATCTTTATGGAGTGGCTACAGTAATTTGAATACCCACCTGGAGCCCTGGCATCTCTATCTCTTAGCCAGTCCAGTGTTCTGCAGATGACTGAGCTTAGCTTTATACCCCCTGTTCTATCCCTGCCAGAGCCTCTCTAGGGCTTTCAACTTGCCAGCCCACTTGGCTACCACTGGGTCTTGAGCAAGAGACCTACCTCCCACCTATCCTTAGAGGGCAGAGATGGAAGATTATGTGCTTGATTATACACTGCAGAAAGTAGGATACACCTAATGAGCCATTTAAATGCCTGGATTCCTAGATTACTGGAACTGGATGGAAAGAGGGACAAACCAGGCATAGAGGAACAGATGGGGGAGACTTCCAGGAGAAATCCAGTTCACATTGTATCTATGAGAAAAGAAAAGCACAGGTTAGTGATATTAAGAGATAAAGATCAGGGACCCAGACAACTCAGAGGTGCCTTGTCCTTGCAAAGAAAAGTGGCTCAGTTCCCACAAAAGATAATATTTGGGCAAAGATGAAATGCCTCTGGTAAGGACTCAGCTCCCAGTCCACATCCCCAGCAGCCAGAACCACAGCCAGGGGTGTTGAACAAGTTCGACACAAAGAGCCAACATTTTAAACTGTGAGAGTCAGAGAGCCACACCATGCACTGACCTGCCAAAACAGACAATCATTCACACAAAAGCATATAATTTTAACAATAATATATTAAACACATATAGCATTTTGCCATTTTGAGTGAGGGTAAAAATCCTGTTCACCACTCCTGGCTACAGCCCACCCTGAGGCCCATGTCTTTTCCTTAGCTAAAGACCTTCATTTCTGCAAAACAAATAGCTCAGTTTGACAGCATCATCAAAGTGGATTTGCTGCAGCTGGAGCTGTACTGAACTGCTCCTCTCCTCACAGTGCATCCCACTGACACCTGAAGACAGAATAATTCAGGCTTCTTTCTAGACCCCAATACCTGACACAGGTCGTCTTCTTGATCTCTTCTCAATTAAAGTGTTCTCACACTACACTTGGCTATAGGCCACTTTAGGGAACATCCAGAAGGGGGTGCTGTCCAGGTGATCCGCTGTCCAGTCATCCAAGTTTTCCCATTCTGTGACCCTCATGTCACCAGTATCTGATTTGAAATGCCCTGTGGTGACTTTCTTCTAGCTCCTTCATTACTATCCCACAGGTCTGCCTAGTACCCTTCTCGGGAGAAGGATGTGTGAGTCCTCCATGTCCCTTGGCAGCCATCGAGACTCTTATTGGTAATTAGAATAAAGAGTAACAGGCCTTGCCCAGGGAAAATGTCAGAGAAGGACCTGAGCAGCTGACTCCCAAACAACTCTTCCAGAGAAGGTTTGAAATATGAAGAGTCTCTGAGCAATGGTCTGGGAACTTCCAAAGCTGCATAACATGCTATGTTCTCTTCTGGAATACTTCACAGAAACTACAAACTCCATCTTTCTCACCTGCACATCTTACTGAAGGTGCACCCCTTATTCTTTCCTCTTTCACTCCCTCTAAAATCTCAGGTCATTTTGATTCTGCCTCTTCTTCCTTACACCCGTTAATCTGTGTTCAAACAAGCCGCTCACACTTGCCCTGTACTGTCCACTCTCAAGCCAAATCTCCTAGTGAAAGAATGCAGTGTCGTATGTTCATTGCACTTTCTCTCTCTAGCCAGTGACTTAAGGGTTCAAATTTAGAACGATCTATCAAAATTCCCAGTTTTGTACCACAAAGAAATAGATTATTGGCAGAATAGTAGTTTAGAACACCTGTTCTGCTAGAGCATGAAAATGTTACTTGCCTTATGTGTCATCTTTTGACAACTAAGGACACTTTTGTGCAAGTATTATTATTCCCACTTCATAGGAGGAAAACTCAGAGCATGCTTAGGAGATGGATAGAGATATATCAGGTTTTGCATTGCCTGTAAAATCTCCTTCCAATATTGTTTCTTAGCTTATGCACCTCATATTTCTTTTTTTTTTTAGTTTTCTTTTTTCATATTTCTTTCAATGAATTTTAGGGTAGAAGGGCATAACCCTTTTTTTCACTGATAAAACTCTAATTTTCCTTGAAGGTTCTACAGTATTACCCACACCTTTCCAATCCTCCATAAATTATTTCTGAACCCGAATAAAGATTCACTTACTCATCTCTTGGGTGATCATGATAGCTTACCCTTAGGCTTGTATTTTATTCATATTTGTTTCTATACTTCAAGGACACAGCTTTACATCTTGTAATGGTTATTTCCTAGTAAACATTTGTCGAATTAATAAGTATATTGTCTAGTCAATTGGAACATCAGTTATATTCTTTATATAGTGAGATCTTCTTTGCTAATCTAAGCTAAACCTATGGATTTGTAGTCTTAAGCCAAAGGAAGAACATCAGTATTGGTGTGACACTCTCTATTAAATAGCTACCTCCAGTATATCCCCATTCTAAACTGAGATGTAGGCAATTTCTCTCTCTCTCTCTCTCTCTCTCTCTCTCTCTCTTTCTCTCCCTCACTCTGTCTCTATTTCTCTCTTGTCTTGTTTAGAGGACTAGACCAAACACTTAAATTCATTCTTTAAGGAATATGTTCATCAAATGGATTCTTCTTGCAGAGCCATCAAAAGTGGTGCTTATTTACCCATTTCCTGCTGCTAATGTATATGATTTCTATTTTCCAAATCCACAATTTAAATCCAGGTGGGAGGAGATGAGTCAGAGAGAGATACTGTAGCTTTGGGCAGATGACAGCAGCATAATCATTTGTATTTTCCCCAACCTGCAAATGTCAATGTATTAGGGAGAAAATATGCAGACACTTCACATTTTATTCCTGATGAGGTTTCTTGTTGTTGCCTCACCCTCCCATCCTCTCGCCTCTGAATTGTTGACATCTGGCTGTTAGATGGAGCCTTTAGAATTTAACATGGAACTGTTAGAGTATGCTGAAGTCAGCACATACATGATCACTTATGGTTTGGCATCAGCCAGAGTCTGGTCTCTTTCAGGTTTGTGATGCACTGAGGAATTTGAATTAACTCCTTAACTTAACGTTTAAAGTCCTAGTGTTGATTGGAGCCAGAAAACAGGACCCACGATTGAGAACAAAATCAAGATGGCTGCTATCTTTTTTCCCATCCTTCCCCAATCTTCTTAATACTGCCTATCTCAGTGAATTTCACTGGAGCCACATTCTCCACTGTAATTAAAGACAATGGAAGTCATGTTTCTTTTGAAGGGGGGATGATCTGCCATCATCCACTGGCACTGCTGAAAATAAGTTTATATCTCACCAACAAGTATAACACATACATCTTTAATTAGATTTCCATGCTCCTTTTTAATCACCATGAGCATCATTATCTTTTTAGTTCCTCATTAGGAAGGTCACTTAGTTCACATTCATGCTCAGAAAACCTATCCAAATTTCAGAACAGAACAGTCTCATCTTTGACTTCACACACTTCATTTATCTCACCACGTTTAACTTGCCTGTAGGTTTTTTTTTTTTCCTTTGTCTTCATACAATCCCAACCACCTGCTGTTTCATCAGCTTTTCAGTAATCCAGTCTACAGTTGTTGAAGAATTGTGCCAGGTTTCCGTCACAATCCTGGAAATGGAACATAGAGACGCATTTTAATACATTCTTTGCTTGTAATGTGCGCTCCATCTTTATGCTTTAAAAGCTCTTAGAAGGCAGGATCTTATCAATCAGCTCATCTATTTTTCTAGGAGCTTTGTGCTGAGTTTTGGTAGTCTCATTTTCCACACTGGCTTCTCTAAAGTGTGATCCCCCTCCCATGTGAAAAAAGTAGCCATGTCTTAATTCCAAAAAGTCAGGCCTGATGATTCATTTTCAATTAAGCCTTTGACCAGATTAACTTCTTTAAAAGAGAACCATCAGCCTATTAGATTGAACAAAGTAAGTACTCTCTCCATAGTAGGCTAAATTTTTTGACTTACATGTTTTTTTTTTCTGTGCTTTATCCCTGCAGAGTTTCCCATTTAAACATTGCAATCTGCCTCCAGCCAAAGTCAACATACCAATTGATCTTTATTCATTAGTCATTTCTGTAATTTATCTCTTGATCATTAGTAAGTCTACTTCTTTCTAAATGCTGGAGATTAACTTATTATTTTTGTCTATGAATCTACCCCCTATGTATTTGTTGTTATTTTTGTCATTCATGTCTGTTCTGTAGCTTTGAATCACGAAAGGAGGTTCAACTTCTGGCAAAAAGGAGCTGGTTCATTACCAACATGGCAAAAAAAAATGTGGAGGAACTAGAATAAGGAAAGGGGGCATCATTACCTGTTGTTGCTTTCAAATTTATTCCAGGAAACAAATTAATTAAACCTGATATAGACATAGACATTTTAATTAAATCAATATATTGTCCTCATCATAAATATTGACTCTTTGCAAGTGGAATTTGGCTCAGAGAATTGGCCATATAATGCACTTTATTGGATAGCAGACCTTTATTAGAATGTAGACAGCCTTTCATGGTTGATTAGCAGCAACCTCAAAGTTTTTCAGTGCCCACAGTTTTATTCATCTCTCTGAGAGCCTTAGAGTGCACAAGTTGTTCTACTTAGAATAGGATCATCACTAACAATGCAATTTTAGAGATTAGTCTTTATATCTTGATTGTCACTCAACCTTGATTTATTCAACCTTTACTTATATCCACTGATCTCACACCTCATCTTAACCAATCAATTCCCAGAGTACCTTGGCCAGGATTAGTATTTTGAGCCTTCCAATATTGGTCACGATCATATGTTAGAGGAAACCAGTGAAAACTAGTTTCATAAGTTTGGAATAGTTTACACCTATATTTGAAAGTTCCTTTTCTTGCTAATCTTAGAGCCAGGGCTCAGAAGATTATGTTTTTTTGTGCTTTTAAACTTTGATATGCTTAAAACTATCCAACTGTCAGAAAAATAGTACAGTAGATAGGGCATTTGCCTCACACATTATTAACCTTATTACTAATCCTTGGATACCTCATGTTCTGGGTTCACCAGATGAAGTGTCTAAAAAATACCAGGTATGTCCCCCAAAACAAAAAACTATTTAACAGGAATTAATCCTGAGCAAATCAGGTGTGTGGCAAACACAAGCAAAAGAGACTACCCCCGCAACTGAAAACCACATCCCCACATGGAAGAGATGTAGGATGCTTTGTGGGAAATCTATTTCCAGAATCAGCCAAGATTTGAAAACACACATGGGCTTGTTGATTAAGGATAGAGGATGCTTTAGGAACTGCTCCTGAAGAGGATGTTGATAGTAGATGTGGGTGCATCTTATTCTGAATCACATCTATCTATAATGTAGCTCTTGATGCATCCATATTGAGTACATGATGTTCCTTTCCTAAGCCAGTTGTTGTGCATTTCTGGGTTTACTGACTCTTTGTCCCTGAACTTGGTCTGATCTTGGCTTTGATAACTCCAATAACCCTTCTCAGACTTCCTAATCTTCTCACCACTCTCAAGGCCAGTAGCTTCTCTCAGTAGCAAATCCCTTACTTTATGAACAACTTCACTTTTTCATTCCCCTTACCTACCAAAAATATCACCTTTGGTTACAAGTTACTGGAAAATCTTGGAATAAATTAATGTTATTTATGGTTTGGAATGCAATGTTTTTATTTAAGCACCATGATTATAAACATGTTTGTAGTTCTGTTTCAGTTATAAAATAGAACACACCTATTAACCAGTGCAACTGTCCCTCCAGCAATACCCTTCATATCCCTTCTCTCCCTACTGTATTCAAGACAGGCATTTTATTTCTCTCACTACCATTTTCATAATAGTTGTTAGTGTAGTTATTTCTCTTTGTGGTAAGCTTCATATTGTGGGAAGGTTCTTCCAGTCTTCATCTTATTGTTTCTGGGTATTTTTTTTTACTTTTGGGTCACACCCAGCAGCGCTCAGGGGTTACTCCTGGCTCTATGCTCAGAAATCACTCCTGGCGGGCTTGCAGGACCATTTGGGATGCTGGGATTCAAACCACCGTCCTTCTGCATATAAGGCAAATGCCCTACCTCCATGTTATCTCTCTGGCCCCTCTTGGTATTTTTTTAATATACTGTCTTTTATTTTTCTCAAATCCCACAGATGAGTGAGACTATTCTGTGTCTATTTTTCTTCCTCTGACTTATTTCACTCAGCATAATAGGTTCCATGTCCATCTATGTATAGAAAAATATAATGACTTCATTTTTCATGATGGCTGCTTAGGATTCCAATGTGTAAAGGTACCACCATTTCTTTAGCCATCTGTTATTGAGCATCTGGGTTTTTTTCCCAGATTCTATTATAAATAGAGTTGCAATGACTATAGGTGTGCAGAAGTCATTTTTGTATTGTGTTTTTGTGTTCTTAGGGTATATCCCTAGAAGTGAATCATATGTTGCATCTCTGTCATTTTTGGAAAGACCACACTAATGAAGGGGACAAGCCTTGCCCTAGTTTTCTAAAACTGTCAAGCAGAATGGTCCATTCTTCTTCTGTAACTCCAAGAGGATATATGCTGATCAGGATGAAAAAGTATCACATCAGCACTAAAGTTTATTTGCTCCCCCCAGATTTTTATCCCTCTCCTTCTCCACACCTGCTCTCTACACTTCTCTGACCTCTTTTCTCCCCACATGTCTATCTTTCCTCTTCTCACCCTGTGTGAATTAAATGCTTTTTCTGCAGATAGCAGGCCATAGAGAGCCTGCTTCCATGGTTTTTCCCAGTTGTGTAGCCCCATCTGCCCACACTCCCGACTCCTAGTCCTGTAAACCATCTTTCCTCATTGTCACCATACTCAGATCAGGCTCTAATGGTCAAATGTTCCCAGAAATATGCCCCAGAGAGTTTCTAAAGTCCCTTATGAATACTTCCTTGTGCCCAGATTTAGCAGGGTAAGGGATGGAGCTGTTGGCTCATGGGGAGTGTGTTCATAGAGAAGCATGGGGATCTTTTTGCTTGATGGGAGCTAGGTTGGTGCTCTTTGGGTACATGTTAATGGTTTGTTTCTCTCTCTTTCCCCCACAGGGCCAGGAGCAGTCATTGATGGTGTAAACTCAGCCTCAAGAGCACTGGCTTGTCTCTGGCTCTCAGGAACCCTCTTTGCCCACTTCTTCATCAAGTTTTGATAAGAAACCCTGGGTCCTCTGAATAACACATGTTTCTCCATATCACAGACTTGAATTCACACTGCAGAGGACAAACCAGTTGGGCTTCTTCCCCCCACCACTACATTGTTTCTATTCTTCTATATTTTGTCTTCATTTGGGGTTTTCTTCCATTGGTTTCTTTAATTTTCTTTTTTTTTTAAACTTGGATGAGCAGGGTTGGGGTGGGAGAGGTGGGCTGGATTCTACCATGTGTAGGAGAATAGTGTGTTCCTGCCACGCTAGCACCTTAGCCATTTACTTGTCTCATTCATTTTTCTACCATCGTCATCCTAGTTTACCTCACATCCCTGCCCTTCTCATCAAATCACAAGTTCCATTTGGAGAAAATAAGGAAGGAGGAAGAAAAAAAGACAGAACAAGAAAGAAACAAAGAAAGAAAGAAGAAAGAAAGACAAAAAGGAAAGCAAAAGAAAGAAAAAGAAACAAAGAAAGAAAGGAAGGAAGAAAAGAAAAGAAAAGAAAAGAAAAGAAAAGAAAAGAAAAGAAAAGAAAGAAATGTGCCTCATAAACACCCTGAAGACACAAACTGACTTAAAATGAAGTGCAGAGCAAGTGATATTTAAGTGTCCTACTACCTGTGTCTTTCAGCTTTGGGCCGTTTTCCTGATGATAATGTATATATCTCTTTCTCATTTGATTATCCTATAATTCTTAATGGTTCACAGTATTTCTGTGAAGTTCTTTTAGTAAATCCAGAGTTCTATCACTGCATTCTCTTCTCTTGCCTTTCTTCCCTGTTTCTGCTCTCTGCCAGCAACAGGAATTAGAGGTTCACCCAATCCCAATGGGAACATTTTGAAGTCAAGTGACCAAAATGAAGGGAAGCATTTGAGGATAGTCATTGCCTTTTAATTATGCTGTCCAATCTATTATAAAAAGTCAGAAGTATCTTGGGGTGGATGATTATGTAGGTCCTCACAAACTCTCTCTGCGTGTAATCATATGGCTATTCTTTCCCACAATCATCTGCTTTCATGTTCTATCCAGTTATATACCCACCCATCTTTCCTATTTAGAAATTTAATTACTCTATTTAATAATATCTCTATATAATATACAACCCTTCTTTGTTGTTTTTCCCCATGACACTTAAATTCATCCCCACATTAATTTCTGATACTTTGCCTCTTCACTTTTCTCCCTTTAACATACATTGGCCTCTTGCAAATTACTTACCAACTCCTGTGAAAGTCAATAATATCACAGGCTAACAACATACAAAAAAGCAAACTATTTTATACTCTTTAAAATATTGAATCCCATTTCCCCAAAGTTGACATTGTTGACAGAAGGGCCATTGTAGCAATAGGACAATTCACAATTCCCAGAAGAATTTCTCAACAGGAAGGAGGGCATCCCTGGAATAACCTCCACTCATGTTATGTTCCTTCTCTTCTTCCACACTTGAAGGAGTAAGGTGTCAACCATCATGCTTCCTACAATCTTTCCAGAAAGTGAATGCAAGGAGCCTGTGGAACTGGCCCCATGGCTAATGACTTCCTTTGTCAGCAATGTCATAGAGAAAAACCATGTGTACTGTCTCTGCAAAAGGAAGAGAGCAGTGTACCCATCTGAGTGTGAGGAATGCACCTATTTTCTCTTCTTCACTAAGCTTTGACTTCATATCTTTGAAAACTATCTGGTAGAAAATTAATGGAAGCTAGTTACATGGCAGGTGTGTTGACAACTCTGGTATTTGTTTCAGGAAGCTCCTCTGAGCTAAGGACACTTGAGCAACTGACTTATTTCCAAGCACTTGATTAACACAACACTGAAAACAGAAGGGGAGAGGGTAAGTGACATAGGGTTTCCTTGGAAACATGAAGCTTCCACAGTAACTACAGGTGAAAACATGCTCAATTTTCCAGGTTTGCCAAGGGTCCAACATGCAAACAGAAGCCACTGTTTTTTCTGCATCAAATCTTGGGACAAGGAGAACTGAGCCATCAAGGGGACCTATTTTAAAAAGGAGGACACTTCTAAACCATCCTCTCTTCACCTGTCTTGCAAGGATTAAACTATGTCCATCTCAAAGACCTGCCCTCCCTCCCTTGAAAAATTCTTTCTAGGTCCACAGTCTAAATAACAAATGTAAGCTCAGTGTCATTCTGGTCCCTTAGTGTTTTATTTATATTCTTCCTGCAAGATAAGTGGCCTCTTTGTTTTTCAGTTGTGGTTTTCATCCTGTATGACATACACAGTGGGAGAATATATAAATGTATATGAGACATATATATGCATATATGTATGTATATATGCATACATACATACAAATGTACACACTGCTTTGGCATATACAAAGTAACAGTCACTGCAACAAGACTTAGAGCTGGCCAGGGAGAAATTAATATTACCTTTGCCAGCTGTAAACAGACATTGGCATTTCCTATAAAACTGCCAGGAACCAGATTCTGGAAACAAAGGATGTGTCCAAAGTAGTGTATGGATGCCCAGTCCTGGGCCAATCATGAGCAAATCAGAGGTAGGCGAGCTATAGGTTGATACCCATAATTTACAGGGAACAGAGTCAGTATCAGACACCATGAGAACCAAATGTGCTATGTGAACATTCTACTAATCTCCAGCAGGTTTCTCCAGAGTATAGTCAGCTTGGGGTTGGTGGAGAATGTGTGATCTTGGAGAAGTTGGTGCTTGAAATGGACAAGCTGAGATGGCTCTAGAGGAGTGTCTTCTCTCCTTGGACAAGATGATGACCAGAGGATTTGGAAACCCAAGCAGATCAGATTTCAGAGACTTCCCCAGAATTCTGTGCGACTCTCAGAGATTCCTCTGGAAGACCCTTGTCCTGCCACACTTCAAAGGGAAAAATGAATCCTACCATCAATTTTTATCTGTCAGTGAAAAGAAAACTTAGTAAATTAGACACCAGGAAACTGAGTGTCTGGGAAAGGAAATGACTTTTTCTCTTCTCTGCTTGGTTGTTTTGTGGAATGACTATGAAAGTGTCTCTAATTCAAAATTTTGAAAATGAATGCTTGCTGCTGACAATAATCTCACTTACATGTGCTATGACTGCATTAGCTATAGAGGGCAAATAAGCCTGCTGGATAAATGAGGTTCCCCCATTCACCGCCAAATTTCCAATGGGGAGAAGGTAGTTAAGGAGGGAAGCAGAAACATATCTCTGAGCTACCTATAGCTCTTAAACAGTTTTCCACAATGAAAGAAATAAAGCTTAAGGCAAGATTGGATGAGAGTCAGCCATGTAGTTACTCTGAAGTTTTTTATTTTCCAAAACAAAGTGAATATGTCCTTCCGTCAAAGTAATGCCAATGAAAGTGCTCGTGTTAAGCCTTTGGCCTTGCTTGTTTTTTGAAGTTTAATGTCAAGTGCCTGATACAGTCATCTGCAAGTCTAAGCAAGTGCATTTAGTTTTTCTCATTCTTGTTTGGGAGGGGTGGGGTGGGATGGTGATGTGTGAGGTGGAGTAGTGCAAACGTGAGCCTTGTACATTGTGGTTGTCTGCAATTGTGTGCAACACAACTGCAGAAAAGGTAAGACTTGATATTTCAAAGAGGTCCAGACCTCTTCCCCCCCAACCCATGCCTCACTCTCAGAGACGCATTTCAAAGATTGGGCAGTTTATTCTTGTGACCTGGATCAATCCTGGGACTCCAGAAATGCATCTTTCATGGCTGAGTTTTAAAGTTCTTTTTCTGCGATGATCTGAGCAACTTACCCTTAACATAGAGGTCACAGGTTCTGCCTTTGCCAGAAGAGCTTCTCCATGAGCAAAGGGAGCCTTTGCATAAAACTTTTCTCAAGCCTTCAGCTGGCAGTGAATTCTAGGGCCAATTGTTGTGATTATATCAATATTGACCACAAATTGAATTTTTTCCTGTGCCAAAGGCAGCATTTTTTTGCTCTGTAGTGGATGAGGTTGTGGACTGTGATCAGCACCACAATGTGGTGAATGGGGATGATGAGGGGAAGTTTGGGGCTGACAGCATCCTTATTCCCAGTGTGGCCTGAGTCTTTTAAATACTAGTTTAGAGATATATGAAGTCATTCTCTGTCAATAAAGGAGTAAATTAATCAAGTTCATTAATCAAGCAATCAAAGCAAAATTCAATACTTTGGCAATGAATAAAAACGTCAACCTTTTCTTTTTGGCGAAATTTATTTGCCCCCTTTATCTCTGACAAAGAAAACCTTTTGTTTTTGTTTTGTACCAACCTTATACCTAGAAGCACTTATACTCAATTGCCAACCCTCCTACCACCCAGAGATTTCCTGTTTTTTTCTTTAAAGACAAATACGCTTGAGCTGTTGCTGTCAAACTTCACAGGTGTGTAAGTAGGAAGGCAGCATTTTCCCCAATTCCATATGATGAAAACTCCTAATGATCATGAAAGGCAAACAAATAAAAAAAAATGCCTGTCTCATTTCCTTCATTTCTTCCTTCAGATAAGAGAAGTAAATGAAAGGAGGAAGAGATAGATTTGCAATTAAAAGATGTGAAAAAAAAAAAGAGTGCTGAACCAGTGCAATTTAGCCTTCAGGTGCAGCACACTTGGTGTTGAAAAGGAATGTGGATGGACTGAATTAGACCCCATTGTCTTCATCTTAAAGTAGCCATCTAGGCCTAATTTTCAGCATTTTCAAAGAAATTTTTATTTTTTCTTTCCATGGTGCCCTTTTAAAGACACACCATTGTTATAGGTATTCCCCCTGCCACTGAGTGAAGAGAGAAAGCTTGTGAATCCTTTGGGGGCCACATTCTACACGATTGGCAGATTTATAAAGATATCCATAATAGTGGTGGTAAGTGACAATAGCTTCCCTTGCATTAGTTACAGGGAGCATTTTGTGACATGTTAGGTACAGTTGTGAGGAATGTGTGGGTGTACGAAAATGTGTCTTTTAAATTCAGAGTCCTCTGAAAAATAAATTATGACTTTGCCATGGTGCATTTTAGCTGTGTTGGACAGTGGCTGTGCCCATTCTTACAATTATCCTTAACACAAAAATTCTATGTTCAAATGCTTTAAAAATTATTACATAATGCAAGTGAATAACTTGGCCAACCTTTTTCTTTTCTCTCTTATTTTTTTTCCAAAATCAATAAAGACTTGATTTCTGTCAATAATTGTATTAAGGGTGAATATACTACCTGAATTTTGTGCATGTTACATTGTAGTTGTAACCTTTTCTAATTCAGGATGAAAATTGAGATGGTTGTGATTTGTGCAGTGTATCAATAAAGTTTGAAGAAATTTGTTATTTTTAGGGGGCTGCTTATTAGGACATCTTGTGGGTGTCCAGGAATGGACAACATTGAAACAACCATTCTCCCAATAGTATGTACTTTAGACATTTGCAAAGCATATGCAACCTGAAAACAAAGTGTTCTCACTCTTACTTTTTCTCCTTCCCTTTCTCTCTTTCCTCTATAATTCTCTCCACTGCCACTTACTCCTGCTCTCTGCCCACCTTCCTCCCTCCATCTCTTCTCTCCCCTCACATACAGAAATGCACAGAGAGACACACAGGATTATGGGCATAGCTTAATCAACCTCCATATTACACTCATATCAAATATCTATGTTGTTTAAAAATAATATAAAACAGCTGCAGTCTCAACATAAAACTTTAAGAAGTTTCATATTTATTTCATATATATTCCAGAGTACAGTCATGTATGCAGCTCTTCTGGGGCAATCCACATCATTCTTGCTTACTTCCTGCATGCAGAATCCAAGGATTTGGGTACCATTTTAACAAGTGCTACTATGATATGATATTATGATTCTACTGTGCACTTGTTAATAGACATCTATGCCACTGAGCCAATGGTACTTCCTCTTAGATCTTATTTATAGTAAACATCTGGATAATAGCAAGAGAAAGTAAACTGAAGAAGCCCTTTGTTTCTTTCTGTCTTTTCTAAAGCAACTTCTACTAAAAACACCATCTCCTCTCTCTTTATCACATATCATTCTGCTGTGTTTGGAAAAAAATAGAACTTAAACTCTTTAATACCCCTTGGTCCATTCAGCTTCTATCAACCCTTGCATATCAACTAAACTTTACTAGTACTGTCATTAAATAGGCCTGGGATCTTTGACTACACATGCCATTTATGACTGTTTCATAATTGTTACATCTGTGAATCATACCTCTCAGTATGTGCCAAAGACTCCAGAAAGCCTATAAATTGTCATTATTTTTAGTTCTGAAGTCATACCATACCTAGGTATGGTTAAGGGTTATTCCTGGATCAGTGCTCAAGAGGGCTGAAGGGATCACGCAGTGCCAGACATTGAATTTAGGATCTCTTGCATGTAACAGCAGCTCTCTAGCTCTTGGAGTCATCTCTCTGGTCTTGCTAAATATTTTGATCTTTCAGCCATTATTTGTTTTATTTTACATCTGTCACAAATAAAGCTTAAATGAAATGGTGACTGGTGGGTT
The DNA here is from genome assembly GCF_024139225.1 of Suncus etruscus. NCBI lineage: Eukaryota > Metazoa > Chordata > Mammalia > Eulipotyphla > Soricidae > Suncus > Suncus etruscus. The sequence continues at coordinate 30,664,294 of NC_064855.1, read as the reverse complement.
TTAATTTGTTTAAAAAGTGCATTTGTTAGGGTTCTTCAGTATGTTTTGCAGCATCACTAGTTCCTGACTCAGATTCTGATCTAGGTTTATGAAACTTGTTTTTTGCTAGTTTCTGAGATTGATAAGGGCTAATCTAGCATTATTTAGGACTTGGTCTCCCTCACATCCTGTCACTTAAAATACCAATGAAATAGTAAGTCCCACTGCTGGAATGTTTCTGATCTTTCCTAGCTCATTCAGAATTCTGACTCATCAAAGGAATGACTGCCCAATCCTCTTAACCATCTTAATAGCTTTAGTGCTTTCTTTTCCCATGTTCATTTTTTCCCTCCTTTTAACTACCCTTTTCCAATCCATGCTTAGCCTTTTGCAGCTCCTGTTCACACCCCAACATTTACCCATCTATCTGCTCTCCCATTGCCATAGACATTTATTGGTCTTTCACTTCATTGGACCACTCAACACCATCAATCATTGATGTACCAATTTATTCCTCCATCAGCTAAGCACTCACATAATCATTCACATATTATTTTTCCATTTATCTAACCCCTATTCCATCTGCACACTCGTGTACTTCCCTAATATGACTTCCCCATCTATTTATTTAAACCATCTATCTAGTCCTCGCCTGTCAATCCATCAAACAAACACCCTCCAACTAGCCTTTGACAAAGATCCCTTTAACATCCTATTTTAAAGTAATGAAACCCTTTGCAGTTATTTTTCCATTTCAAAGAAAGCCTTGGGGCCGGAGTGGTTGTGCAAACGGTAAGGTGTCTGCCTGCCTTGTGCACTCTAGCCTAAGATGGACGGCAGTTTGATCTCCCAGCGTCCCATATGGTCCCTAAGTCAGGAGCGATTTCTGAGTGCGAGCCAAGGGTAACCCCTGAGTGTCACTGGGTGTGGCCAAAACAAAGAGCAACAACATAAAAAGCCTTTATCTAGTTATGGTAAGCATGACAGCTAAGTGATTGGGTACATTTTTGTTACCTTTACCTGTATAAACACTTTATTAAAAAGATAACCACAGAGAAATGGAATGAATTTTTAAACTATAGAAGACCAGAGGGCCACTCAGTGAATTGGTGTGAAATCAACAGAAGACCTCCTGGAGTGAAAGCCAAAACCTCTCTAATATCAAATCATCTGATTAGTTTATAAAATACCAATCCCACCTAGAGTTACTGAGTATGTGCCTTATATTGGATCTCAGAGCTCCAGGATCCTGGTGAGAGGAAGACGACAAAAAGATGAGAGTTGAGTATGGACTGGCTGAATAATTTACACTGAATTTCTCCCAGTGAAATTTGACTTCAGCTCTGGAATATGGGATAAAATACCTGGCTCATTTGCCTTTTAGAGTTTAATGGTATTTCTTTGGGGTTTGTTTGGTTGGTTGGGGCCACACCTGTTTGTGTTTAAGATTTACTCCTGACTCTGTACTCAGGCAGGTTCAAGGGACCATATTTTATGCTAGGGGCTAAACACCAGTCAGCTGTATGCAAGGCCTCGCTTGCTTTACTACCTTTCTGACCCCTTGATGGTACTGTGTGTGTGTTTGTGTTTGGATTACACATGGTCCACACACATACTTGGGGATTACTCCTGGAAATTACTGGGAATATGATAATATTTCTTTTTTTTTTTTTTTTTTGGTTTTTGGGCCACACCCGTTTGACGCTCAGGGTGTACTCCTGGCTAAGCGCTCAGAAATTGTCCCTGGCTTGGGGGGACCATATGGGATGCGAACCGCGGTCCTTTCTTGGCTAGCGCTTGCAAGGCAGACACCTTACCTCTAGCACCACCTTCCTGGTATATTTCTTATTTTAAAAGAAAATCTACTGTCTTAACCTCTCTTTACTTGCTATATATTTTAGATACTATTTTCTTTCATTACATTTAAATCTTTAAACTAACCATATTTTTTTAAATATGGCATTTGAAAAAACTAATATTTAAATTCTAACAATAAAAGGTATGTCAGTCCTTGAACCACTTGCTAGTCTTGTTGAACTTCCTTCACATCTATACAGTGTACTCAACTCAGAAGAAGACTGGATTTGAGAATAATTAAAATGAATAGTAAGGGTGTTTGAAACTCTTACTAGTATGCTTCAGTTGTAAGCTAAATCACGGCTTTGTTATTTTTATTGCCCTGTTTTGCTTTACTACCTTTCTCCCAACCATCTCTCAAGCACTTCCTTCACTTTTCTGTACTCTTATAAGAAAGAAACTCAACTATGTTTGTGTCTTCCAAAAATTTATATGTGTTTATATTTATATATTCTATTTATTGATTGAAGTTTTAAAAGCAGAAACACATTTCTGGAGTGGTAGATTATTCAAGTCCCTCCACTTGAGAATTAGGACGATTTTTTATAGAACCCTGCAGGAATGCTGAAAAAAGAGCTTGGTTTATTAGGTAGATAATATATGACAAGTGCCAAAGATGCAAACATATGAGGCAAAGCATCTATGTTTAAGAAAGACTTTGTTTGTTGGGGAAATTAATACAGCAACATGGTGGGTGTTTTTTAGAAACTATAGGTACCCAAGAGATACTACATCACCAGATAGCTGTGCTCAAGTTAGATGCCTGAGCTGAGTTTTAAAGGAGCATAATGAATTAGCTTGTTAAAAGAAGGGAAGAATAGTGTGTACATAAAATTAAGATTTCTTCTTGATAAACATTTAGAAGCAGGAGAAGCAAAAAAGGCATAAGAAACTAACAGGCTTATTACCCCAACAAAATAAGCACAAACAGAGGCTGCATAGAAGGAGAGGAGGTAGAAAAGGTTAGCAAGAGACTAAATTACTTTACAAGAATTGCTGAAATATTGGAACTAATACTAAAAGACATGGGCGGACATGGGGTTAATCAGAAGGGTTGCTAGAAATAGAAAAATCTCTGTGATGAGAGAGCGAATTGGTTGAGCAGTGGTCAACATGAGAAAGAGAAACATATAAAGGATTGATAATTCAAGTGAGATATGAGTCTTAATAAGAAGTAAGTTAGACTGATTTATAGGAAGGATTGGACGCATGGGGTGATGTATAGGTACTCTTCCATGTCTGCAATTTAGTCAACTAGGGGGAAGATGGTACTCTTCCATGTTTCCAAACTTAGGATGAGGCTACGGTCTCCTTCCTTTCTCATGTATCCAATTTCAAGCATCTGTCGATCTTCCAGGTGGAGAGTCTTACACACCATCAGCATTTTTCTGAGTCATCTAATTATCTGCATCCTCAATACCCAAGAGACGGTAATTTTCTCATCTCGACTCCAACAAATTTAAGCTCTTGGATCCACAAGTCACCTCTCATCTTCCATTTCCTTTGCATTTTTGCATCTGAAAGGTGATGTCTTATTGTGTGTGGTCTGATGAAACATGGAGAACCATTTCCTGATTAGGCAGTCAGGATGTAGATCATTTGAGTAGGAAAAGGGGAACTGGGTGCACCTGTCTGTCCCAGATGCATTATACCAGATAGGAGACCTGTGGGATTTGACACTTCTTGGGTATAGCAAAAAGGGTCCCACCCATCATTCACTGGGTGGTGAAAGATGTGCTGGACACTGACAGTGGCTGTGTTTTACTATAATTCATCTTCTATATTACAGTGAAACAAGCTGTCTTTATGTTTTTGCCCTATAATTTAATGCTCCTTTGCTTTCAAAAAATTTCAGAGAGGTTCTTAAACTGACAAACCTCATCATAGAGCCACCTTGAAAAGGAATATATTCCTTTCCATTTGGATGGCTCAAGACTGTAGTTATCATTGATATACCAAATTATTCCTTTTATCTCTGCTCAATTTCCCTCCCCACCCTTGATCTCAGAGAGGCTGCATCTTATAAGACTATGGAGATTCTGCATGAAAGTCTTTTGGGAGGCTGTCTCTCAAGAACATGGTCTTCCAGGCATATGTGTACATGTGAACACAAAGCATGTGGGTGGTGTTCCTGTGTTCATGTTTGTCTGATTCTGTCATATACTAATTGTGTGCTAGTAAGATTTAGTATCATCTGTTACAGCCTCAACTTACTTCCCTACTAAGTAGTTAATAATAACAGCCATGGTGATAGTGGTGAGGTATATAAAAAATCTAGCAGCGTTCCTCATATATAGGTGCTGTTTAGCGTACAGAGGTGGCCAGGAAGGTTATGTAGTTCACTAATTCCTTTACTTTGTTTTTGTCTCTTTTCCTTTCCAAACCACTTTCCATTTCACTACACATCTCAGAATAAATATCCTTGTAAGAGCTTTACTCAATTATCATAATTTACTTAATTATTAATGTTGGGATCTTGTGAAATAAAATATTTACAGTTCTTGGCAAAGAGTGTAGCTCCAATAGTTAAATCACAGCCACTTCATTCTCTACTTTTCTCCCATACCTCAGAACAATCATTGATGGATAAGCAATCCAATTTCAATACAGAGAGAATAGCAAAGAATTTCTTCATTGGTGTTTTCTGACCCAGCTATCCTGGCATATGAAGGTTTCTGAGCTTTTCCTCAAAGCTTGTTCCTGATGCTTTTCTTTTTGTTCATACAAAGTGGGTTTGCGAGAATGGTTGCTCTGGTTACAAGACCATCTTGCTTCAATTTCTCTTGTTTCATCAAGAAAGGTCATAGGAGCCGTTGGCTTACTAGAGAAATGGCCAGAGTTTGGTTGATTCAGCTAGGATAGCCCCAGAAATCACTTGGATAATCTCCCATGCAGAAGGATCTTCTCTTTCAGAAGCCAGTGCTCTATCTCACAGGCAACTCCTCCCTCTGTGATTTCCCTCCCCTTCTTTTTCTCCCCTGTGTGACAGTGATGACAGAAGTTGGGTCAGTCTGCTTGTTTGATGATCTCCTCTTTCATGTCAACTCCTTGTTGAGTTTCTTGTAAATTCCCCTTTGTCCTGCCTCAGTCTAGGTGCTGTACCAATGTCTACTCAAAGGTAGTTTCAGGAAACTTTAAGTTGATCTTCTTTCTCTTCCATCAGACCCTAAGCAAACCTTCAAAGGAAGCTTCAAGAAGGGAGAGTGGATTAAAGGTTCTTTGGTTGGGAGAAAGATACCAGCATGGTTTGTGGAGTTGCTTTTGGATGTTACCTTGAGAAGCCTAGTGGGAAGTGTTCAATCTCAGCAGACTGTTCCTGAAATAGGAGACTTATGCTTACAGCAAGGAGTGTAAAGGGAGAGAAGGCAGGTGCAAAGGGCAAAGCAATGGCTCCAAGCCATTGCTACTTATGTTTGTTGAAACAATGGTGGGACTCTTAGCTTTCACGTCTCATTTAAAACCATCTTCCAAACCATCTTGGAAATTGTGTGTGAGCCTCACTGATGCTTAGATACCCAAAGTTAAGTGTGTCATACTCTAAATCATGAGCAAGGTTGAAGGTCTTAAGGAAACAGCACAACTGAACATCCAAAGAGTAAGACAATTTGTTGTCTTGTTTGAACAGAGAAAGAGCTCAAAAAAACTCAGACTAGGAAAATAGATAAAGACCAATAAAATTGGCCTTTTCTTTTTTATTAATTTATTTATTTTTAATTACTAGAACAAAAATGCAAAGAAAGAGGACAAGGTAAATTTACAGTGGAAGGACAATCACCCATAAATAGAATTCTCATTAGTCCCATTGCTGATATCTTAACTTTGAACTTTCAGCCAAAGAACATTAAGAAAAATAAAACAGAACCCATCTACAATTACTTTGTCCCTCAAGTCCCCAAATTGTAGTACATACTATTTCATAGCAGCACACAAAGCAATCTAAAGCCATAAAACTTATGTAACTCTTTAAACATTGAAGGCAAAGTACTTTTTTACATTTACGTTCACATGCATATTAGTTTAAGTTAACCTCAAAAGTTTAAGTGAGTTGCTTTTCTTAAGGATTAGAGTCAAAGGAGCACAGTAAAAAAGGTGTTAGAGTGGCAATTATTGTTTGCATAGGCCCACCAAAATATGAGGGACATGGAAAGGAAAAGCATTGGCCTAAATACAAGGAGATCCTACCCCTGAAGTTTCCTGGCATAAGACCAACTCTAGGCTCCAGGCAAACTAGTTTGTCCAATCCAGGTCATTGTCTGTCGTGCCAATACACTTTTATTTTTCACACAGTCTCTGTTGTTGGTATCATGTTTCTGTATTAAAGATCCTGGAATCTGCATATCCTACATTGCAGCCAGGATGGTACAGAGTGTCCTATCATTTCACCTCACAATTAAAGGGCAATGCAGAGAACCCTGTCCTGTAAGCAGGTCATTGTTGTTGTCAAGTCTTCTTAGTGTTAAGGAAAGTCTCTTTTGAGCAGGTCGATGTCAGAGCAGTGACAGGGTCTTCCCTGGTAGAGGATTGCTTCCAGGTGTTGTTATAAAAAACCTTGGATGTTTCGCAGATAGCTTCCCTGGTTCAGGGGTGAATGGAGGATGCCCATTTTTCTGAGGCCTGTACCAGGTCATTATATCAATATTCAGGGTGTAAAGTCCCATTGCACTACAAGATTTGTGTGTTCCGATCTCTATTAGATAAGAACTTATTTGTATGTATAGTATTTTCCCATTTTAATGTGCCTATGCAAACAAGGAACAATGCCACGTGGCGTTATCGGCGCATATGGGGGCCATAAGAACAAGTCCAACAATCCCCATGACATGGTTCAATCATAAGCATTAAAGTGAGGGACTCTTCCACCAAAATTCCTTATTAAACAGCTCACAAAGGAAAGACAAGATAAAAAGTGGGTAGAATCTTCACGGTAAAAGATTATTTAGAAAGAGTTATAGCTGTTAAAGAAAATACACATAAAATATTCAAAAGACATATGTGTCCATTTTATGTCTTTTGAAATAGTTGGGGGTTGTTAAATCCAATGCACGACTTTGGTCTGTGATTAGGACTGTGTAGTACTGAAGTTATAAAAGGTAAATGTGTGGCACTAATGGATGGGGGTGAGAGAGTTAAGGAGTAATAATGAGCTTTGTAGGGGTGTGCAAAAGGGCAGAATCTGTTGGGGCAGGAGGTTGGTCTTGGTGCCTAACAAATTAAAGAACTGAGGGTAAAGAGGGTTAATTGAGGGGAAGATAACGAACCCGGATTGGGAGATGAGGGAGTAGAAGGGGCTCTGGTGTGGGGGAGGTGAAATATATCAGAGGGGCTATATACATTGTATAGATGAATTGTTTACGGATTAGGCTTGGCAGTCAAAGAGGACCACTATATAGGAAGTCACGTCTACATATACACTGATTTTAGAGACCTATTTGACTATTATCCTCCAAATCTAGGGAATTTCATTTTTTTTCCTAGAAACAGTCGAGAATTAAGAATATTTTTGGGTGTTGTTAAAAAGTATGAAAATGAATACTAGTAAGAAAAAAACTCCTGAATGGAGTCCAGTATGCATAGGGGAGGGATTTTTCTCCCCCTCCCTCCCCCCAGGGCCCGATTTACCAGGTGTGGCCATGAAGACCAGTCTGGCGTGGGGGATCTCAGTCCCCTTGACTAAGTGGTCAGCCCAGGGGGCCTATGGCTAGCTGTCCTGCCCAGAGCCCCCAACATACCAGTTGAAGACACCCAGAAGTCCTGGCATGTTGAGTCTTCTCAAAATTGGCCTTTTCAGTCAAATATTACATACACATATATAGTGTATTGTAGAAAATATATATTCCTGCTTAGGCAAATAGTAATTACTGTCTGAATAAATGTAAATCTCTTTATGTAGAAACCCCTCTCTCCATCTCTCTGTCTGACTATAAACTATATCTGTCATATATATTTACCTGCAATACATCTAACTCAATGACAGGTTTATGATCCTGCTGATTTTCAAACACCTACAACGTTGCTGAATGCAAGGTAAACATCAGTATCTCCTGAATGGATGAAGGAATGCCTTTGACTGAGTAACTTGACCCAGCAATCATTTGACTAGAGATCTGGTCTAAACACAGACCAGGACAGTCCAGGGAAGTAGAAAAAGAAGGTCTGTGAGGTCCAGGTTTGTGATCATGAGTGTTTTCTGGAAAAGGCAGCTGTGAGTTGGAAAAGAATCTATAGATACAGTGTTTAGTAGGGAACCTTATTTCTTTGAAAGAAAACAAATAGGATATAACAGGATGCCTCTTCAAGAAATGTTTGTTAACTGGCACATTTGCTTCTCTTCAATACAAGCTTTCATCTTCTTTTACTGATTATTCATATTTGTTTTTTGTTTTGTTTTGTTTTGTTTTGGTGGGGCACATTCAGCAATTACTTCTGGCTCTGCTCTCAGGAATCACCCCTGGCAAGTTCTTGGAACCATAATGAAAACCAGGTTAGCAGTGTACAAAGCAAATAACTTCCCAGCTGTGCTATCGCTCCAGCTCCTGATTATTATTGTTTTCAGAGGCTCAGGTTTCAATGCTCATAGTTTTCATACAAAACCACAGTATGGTTTTGTCCTTCACCAGACAGCCACTTAGAAGCTTGATGAGCACTGAGGACTAGGCTGCCTGGCTGCCAGTTCTTCCAGGCCATCTGTCCTTCCTCATTAGCTCCTAGACTTGCTCTAGAACCTGAGTGTCCTTAAACTTTGTCTCCTATTCAGGGAAAGTCAAACTTTAGCTTCTTTGGCTTCTCTTTTTACTCCTAAGAAGTACAGGAGGGGCCGGAGAGATAGCACAGCGGCGTTTGCCTTGCAAGCAGCCGACCCAGGACCTAAGGTGGTAGGTTTGAATCCCCACATCCCATATGGTCCCCTGTGCCTTCCAGGAGCTATTTCTGAGCAGATAGCCAGTAGTAACCCCTGAGCACCGCCGGGTATGGCCCAAAAACCAAAAGAAAAAAAAAAGAAAAAGAAAAAGAAGTACAGGAGCACTAAGCAGGCAGTATCTGCTTACCCTTTTCCCAAGCACTCAGGCCATATCTAGAGCACAAGAAAGGGTCCTCAAGACTCTGACATGGAACTAAATTTCCTTCCAGAAATATCCTGAATAAAGACTGAAAAGGGCATGCAGTGATGAGAGGATGGGAACTTTACCAAAGCATCTACCTTTCACCAACATCATCATACTCAGACCAATAATGTGTCAGCCAACTGACATATCTTGGGTTTTTTTTACCTCCCAGGACTACAGAATAGAATTGGGAAGGCAACAAACAATTCTCTGTCTCTCTGTCTCTTGCTCTTTCTCACACACACATATACATGCACACATACCCACAGCATACATACATGCACAAGCACATAAACACATTTATGGGATTAAAACCTCAAATGTGAGAGAGGAGCATGAGCTCTCATCCAAGTGGGAGAAAGTATGGCAAGTGACTCAAGCCACAGATGATTCTTTTCCTACACAAAGTTCTCCCTTTCTGGTCAAGGCTCCCCTGCTTTCTCAAGCCCAGGAAAGCTACCAAAAGGAGTCGGGGCTGAAAAAGAGGACAAATCCTCTAGCTCCAAAGCTGCCCCTGCATCACCACTCCCACCCCACTCCCAGGAAGGCCCAATGGAGTCCCCAAAGCTCCATTGTTCTCCCAGGCCTATTGTCCTTTCCCCACTGACAAAATAACAACACTCCCAGGGGAGCAGGGGGTAGAAACACAAATAGGGGGAGCTCCCAGCTGCCACAGCCTCAAAGCCCATCAGTAAACAGTAGCACCACAATCAATTTGGCTTTTTGATGAAGACAAAACCATAGAGGAAAACCATTAGAAGAGGTAATAAAGGCCCTTCTTTTACAGTTAATAGAGAGCCTCCTGGATAGAACTGGCCCAGCTGTTGCCGCTGAAAATTTACTTCTGTTTTCAAGTTCAAATAGAGACTAAAACATTATCTGCACGGGAATTGATTTTACGTCTCCCAAACACATATGCCACCTTAATTGTGATTTGTGTGATAGTTCAGGGGCTGAAAGCTTTCGTTTATCTCTACCTGGTTAAACAACTTTAAATAATAACAAGTCAATATATCTGTCTATTGACCGGATCTCCTTTCTCATTCTCTGAGCTCTCTGCAGAGCAAGAAAAAGCAGTTTAACCCTCCTACGGCCGGTCTCCCTGCCCCACACCCCATGTGAACATCCACTGTGTTCACAGAAAAAAACGTTTAGAAAATGGAATGAATAGAAATGCACAGGTCTTCAATGTAATTTCTCTTAGAAAAGCTATTTTTGTATGATTTTGTTTTGTGTTAGGGTCAACACATTCTTTACAGGGAAAGCTTTTTGATTTTTATCAGAATCTTTGGCATGACATTTCCTCTTCTAAATTTAGTTGCAGAAACTTTGCTTTTGGATTGAGCTTGAAAAAGGGGTCTAAAGATGGCAGCTGCCCATAGGCACACCCCTTATACCTAGCATCTGGTGCTCTCCTTGGCTCTTGTTTCTTGTAGAATGTGTGAATGTGTTTTTTTTTCCCTAAAAGTATGAGATGCTGATAAAAAGAATCCTGATTTTACTTAGAGAAACTAAGACCTATGGCTTGGGGGAGATTAAAATAATGTTGTTGTTGGTGGTGATGGGATATTGGGTGACTACAGTTCACGTGTGTACATTTGTTGCTTTTATTTTTTTTCAGGGACTTCCTCAGCAGACTCCTGCCCTTAGTTCTGGTGTTAAATCCTGCACAAATGCTAGAGCCCTGTGTGCCGTGTGCCTAGATAGGAAAAACCTGAAAGTGCAATAGCAATACCTACAGACATGTCTTTGGGCAGAGGGCAGAATATAGATGACAAATGACTTTTGTTGTGAGGCTCATTTTTTCTGGAAACTTCCCTGGCTGGCAAGTAGGTGGAGCAGACAGAAAAAAGTTGGCATGGTTGTGCCAACACACACACACATTTGTGACCTCAATATCTATGTAGTCTGCTTTATACAGATCCCAGCCACACTGGGAACCAGCTCCTCTCCCCAGATATGTGTTTGCTCTTTGTTACAGCAAACCTGAAGGGCAGAAAGGAAGCAGCAGCTTTTACGCATGGGCAGCACAAGATTGTGTCTGATTGTGGAATTCACAGATTTGATGCAGGCACAGAAAAGGAGGGAGCTGCTGGTATCTGTATGTAAGTTCAGGATGAAATCACAACTCCAGGATATTTTTTTCCCAAGTATTCACAAACTATTTGGAGTCTTGCTTTCTAATTGGTCTAATTCCAATCCAGACCTCCATTTCAAATTCACACCTTCTGCCTTCTCCCTTTCTTCTCTCCATCCCCTTTCTCCCAGAAAGTCTCATGGACCCAAAGTAAATAGTAATATTAATGATAATAATGATCATCCTTGTAACTGACAGGTTACTTCTAAACAATGAGCTACAGAAATGGGAAGGTATCATGAATGGTTAATTAAGAAACACTTTTCCTAGGCTTGTTATCAGCTGACAATGAACAGCTCTGATTCTTTTCTACTCATTCTCCTGCTGGGCACAGGCTGTGTCTTAATTATCTGAGTCTCTCCAGCCAGGAACAAATGAAGGAATGAATGAAGTAGCACATTCATGTGTGTTTTAGTCCATTGCCTGCTTCTCTCCCTTAGTCAATGTTGAATTGTCTCTTGAGTGCCTTGAATTGTGGATTAGCTTTGTCTACAACTCCTTGCTCTGTGGTCAACTGCATAGATATGATAGTACCAGTATAAACAGCCCTGTTCTTCCCTCCTATGCCCCATCTAATGGGTGCCTTGTGGAACTTTGCTCTTTTCTCATTCCAAATTGTAGTCTTATTAGAATAAGAGCAGAGATATCTGTGTGCATCACCATTTTACTATGATGCAAGCTGGAATCCATTGTCTGAGATGCTGAGTATGCCAGGGGTTGGAAAGGTCATGTAACAGTCTGCTCTTGTTCCAGTCACCCAGTGGATCAAGATCCAGTGTTCCCCGGACAACAGAAAAGGACTGAGAACCTGTGTGTGGAGTCTAAGCTGCTCCAGTCAAAACCGCTGTCAAGGTCTCTGTCACCATCTGACTTTTATATGATCTCTTGAACCAGGAACAACATCTCAGGAAAAGGCATAGAAAAGTAGCAATAGGAAGCAGGGGCTGTGCATAAGAATTTATCTCCTGCAAATCTGGAAATTGTTGGGGTGAGGGGAGCTAAGCCCTGAACCCTGAGGTCACTGCCTTGTAGATACTAATTTTGCACATAGAGAAACTGAAGCCCATGTCAATAATCTCTTCCCAATGCAAAAGTGGATTTCAACACTGACACCGAGTCCCCACTTACTGGTCCTGCACTGGGAGCGTGGGGTGTCAGGGGGAACTGTCAGGGGTGCAGCTGCTGCACGCATGGGGCTACTCTGTGCTCAATCGCTGGTCTCGGCTTTGGTCAGTGGCCACGGTCCTGTCAAACCTATTCACAGGGGAGCTTTAGGGATGCTTAGCTCTCTGAGGCACCTCACTTCTCCCTTTATGCACAGGGAGCGAACGAGGGATACAAGGCTAACCAGCCCATTGCCCTGCGCTAAGGGGATTTCCCTTCCTCCACCTTCCCAAGCCTCCTCCAGCTACATCTTCTCTGCTGAACCTCTGGCTACCCGTGCCCCAATGTCACCTCCCTGGAGAACCCTGAACTTCTCCAGTCACCTCTGGACCCGGGGTCACACTGCATAGCTCCTGGGCTTTAACAAGAAGCAGCGCTCTGAATTGCAAGGCCGCCACACTCTGAGCTGTGCCACATTTTACACCCATTTCTACACACCAGAGTCCTCCCCAAGACCCTCTGGCTACCTGTGTTCACCGAGGGCTGCAGAGACATGGACATATGCTCATTCCAAGGCTTCCAGGGCTAGGATACCTCCAGGAGGCTGGGTGGGTCATCATTGCCCAATCTCAGCAATGTTTGAATACGAGGGAACTGTAGCAGGCTGAGGCCCAAGTGACAGTGAAACTGCAACCCCAACCCCACTGCCAAAGCAAACAAGCCACTGTGAGGTGTACTGCCCCTCATCACTAATAGCCAGAACTGGGTTTGCCAGTAAGTAATTACCAGATAAGACAGTTTCTTCTCCAAGAGAGAGCTCTAGTTTCTGCTGGACCCTTGTTACAAGGAAATGAGGTAGAGACAGAAATGGAGAGCTAAGAAAGGGTCTTTCCAGTGAGCAGAGAGTGAGAGAATTTCAACTATTCTTTCTGCTGGAGGGTGTTAGTGGTCCGGGACCACCAAGACCACAACCCAGGTCTATACGAGTATCATGGAATGCTGGGTATCCAACCCAGGGTCTTGTCCACAAGAGGGGTGTATATCACCACATAAACTACCCTACCCTCAGCTCTCTGTCATAGACAAAAGGCATAGAGAGCTACGTGATAGGGCAATAGTGCAGGTGCAGGGAACAAGGGAATTGTGGTAGCAATACAGAATATGTATTAGAGATGTGGAATATGTGTTAAGATGACAAAGTTTGTGTTAGGGTCAAATAAAACATGTTAGAAACAAGGAGAGTGTGTTAGTAACACAAAACACATGTTAGTGACATGGTGTGTGTTAGGAACATGAAACGCATACTATGAATTTGGATCCTGTGTTAGGGACTTGAAGTATAAACTATGAACATGGAACATGTGCCATGATCATGGAACACAAGTTATAATCATGGAACACCAATTAGAGACATGGAACAATTATTATGGAATATGTGTTAGGGATGTGAAGCATGTGCTAGTGATATTAAATATTTATTATGTAAATGAATCATGTGTTGGAAAAATGGAGCAGTGTTATGGACATGGATCACATATTATGTACATGGGGCATGTGTTAGAAATCTGTAGCATTTTGTAGGAACATAGAATGGGTGTTTAGAACATGGAACACACATTTCGCACAGGTGGTTGTCCAGCCTTCTGCTGTTATTGTATTCCAATATTCAGCATTCCAGGACATTCTCCAAACCGTGAGAGAAACTAAGATAAAGGAAACTAAAAAGGTGTCAGAGAGATAGCAGGGAGCTAAAGTGTTTGCCTTGCATGCAGAAGGTCGGTGGTTCGAATCCCGGCATCCCATATGTTCCCCTGAACCTGCCAGGAGCGACTTCTGAGCATAGAGCCAGGAGTATCCCCTGTGCATGGCCAGGTGTGATCCAAAAACAAAAACAAAAAAAAAATTTTAAAAAAAGGAAACTAAAAAAGGCACTGCTTGATCCCAAACTACCTCTGACCTGGAAACCTTCTACATTGCAGGGACAATCCTGCCCTGCCAGCTGGTGAGAAGATGTCCTGCAATACATAGAATTTGCAGAGAAATGATTGTATGTTTTTTCCTGTCTGATGAATCTCATTCCCATGAGATTGTCTCTTGCGAAGTGTATCCCAAGTTTAAACTTGCCTCCAGTGTTTTACTGCAAACATACAAGTACTAAAATCAGTATGTTTCTACTTGAGTCTATTTCTACTGGAACCCAGACAGGGGACAGGGAGGAATCCATAGCAAATATCCATCAGTTCTATAGAAACCATGACCACTTCAGCTGGCCCTCGATTAAACCCTGGAATTGCACATCAAATCCTGAGCATCCACAGGAATAGCCCCTGAGCAACTCAGGGTATAGTGCCAAACCCCCAAACAATAAAATAATAAAATAAGAGGAAAATCTTTTCTGAGGTCAAGTACTATTAATTGAGAAATCAAATGGATGAGCCAGAATATGGTCTTTCTCTTACATCTGGGTTCAGGTCCAAAGTCATGTAATGTTTTAATGTTTTTGCAGAAGATCATGGATCACATAAGTAATTCCTACTATCTTAAAAGGCTGCATCCAGGGTTTGTAGAGTTGACTCACTGGTTGAGCACATGTTTTGCATGCAAAAATAACCTGGTTTCTACCCCAGGTACTTCATAGTATCTGAACACTGAGCACCACCAAATATAGATCCATGAGAAGTTCCAAGCACTGCACAGTATAGCCCCCAATCTATAATAATAAAACAGGAACAATATGGTCAATTGCATTGAGACTTGAGCCAGATCCTCAAGAAATGTTCATGCATTTGAAGGTATAATCCTGTCTTTTGGCCTTCTTCCACTCCAGGGGACTATACCTGCTTGCTTCCTTTTGAGGAGAAACATTATTCACTTAGATGTTCTCTTGACATCTACTAATGTCCTTTTGACCCAAAATGAAATTTTAGCTTATTGTATTTGGTGCAACCCAACTCTTCTTTATAGGTGACCTCTTCCCTAGTCTTCTTTCCACTCTCTGCTCTCCAATCTCAGGAAATACATTCTTCCTGCAGAAAAGACTTCAATTTATTTTAAAGAATCACCATTGACCTTTGATTGACCTCAATGAACTCACAATGAATGTATTGATCTCCTTCTGGCCTCATTCCTCAGGATCCCTGTATTTCTGGAATCACTGGCATGCCAAGCTCAGAGTTTCAATTCTTCAACCA
Source organism: Suncus etruscus (assembly GCF_024139225.1). Classification (NCBI taxonomy): domain Eukaryota; kingdom Metazoa; phylum Chordata; class Mammalia; order Eulipotyphla; family Soricidae; genus Suncus; species Suncus etruscus. Next base: position 30,648,923 of record NC_064855.1, on the reverse strand, counting down.
TGGCTGTCTTTATTGGGGTTGGGAGTAGTCAGGGTTTACTCCTCACTCTGTGCACTCTATGTAGTGCTAGAGATTGAATTAGTGTCAGCTGAGTGCAAGACAAGCACCTTATCCCTATAGTACTCGTCACCCTCCATGGCTTCTTTTAACTGCTTTTATACTACAATAGATCATATTATTAGAAAGGAAAAAACCAACCTCTGGGGACTGGAGTGAATAGTACAGTAGGTTAATCATTTGCTGTGCATGTAGTTAACCTCGGGTTATTTCCCAGCATCTCCAATGGTCTCCCAAGTCTGCCAGGAATAATTCTTGAGTGCAGATCCAGAAGTAAATCCTAAACATCATCAGGTATGAAAAACAAGCAAAAAATGTTTTAATCCCTGAGCAATATTGCTCTGAGGTATCTTCCATCCTCTTCTTTCTCACTGTGGCTCAATGGCCCTTCTTTTTGCTTTCCTTGATTGCATTGGCATTCCAGCATGGTATGCACAAATTCCATTCTTTGCCATTCTTGCTTCCTCCTCTAAGATTGTCACTTGGAATGCAATAAGAAGAGGGGCTCTTTTTGGTTTATAGCTCTCATTGCCATCTGTGGAAAGTTGAAAAATGTTCCTCTAAAAGATATTTATTTCCTAATCCTTCAGCTTTGTAAATCAGCTCTTATGGAACAAAGAAACAAAAAGCAGAACAAACCATCATGTACACAGAGAAGGATCTTTGCAGAAGTGATTAAGGAGCTATGGGATGAGAGGTGAAGAGGTTGTTCTGGATTTTACCTCTGGGCCCTAAATGCCAATGTATATATGCATGGTATAGAGTGATTATATATGATCACACACATGAAGAAACAGCCTGAAAGCAAAGTAGGGAAAGTCAGAAATTTTGGTCTAGAAGGCAGAAGAGAAGCAGGACTCAGCCCAGAATCACCAGCAGCTCCTGAGCTGGAATAAGTGAGAGATACTCTAGATGGAGCTGGATTCACTTGGTACTTGGATCGCAGTGCTACAGTATTGAGTCTGACTGCTGACTTCCAAAATTGAAAGAGTGTGTTGGGTTATACCAGTGCTTCTCAATTATTTCTGTCATGCACCCCTAAGAAAAAGAAAACATTTTTGAGCCCCCCCTCGCATGACTGTAAATAGTATCTTTATTTAAAAAAACTTTAACCTGTAAAACAAAAATGTAGAAAATAATTCAAGCTGATTTTTTTTTTTTTTTTTGGTTTTTGGGCCACACCCAGCGGTTCTCAGGGATTACTCCTGGCTCTCTGCTCAGAAATAGCTCCTGGCTGGCACGGGGGACCATATGGGACACTGGGATTTGAACCAACCACCTTTGGTCCTGGATCGGCTGCTTGCAAGGCAAGCGCCGCTGTGCTATCTTTCCGGACCCCGAGCTGATTTTTTAATCAGAGGTGATGCCTGGATTAATGGCTACAATGAGCACGTTTTGCAATGTATCGCTTTTCGAAGCGTGGTTTGAAGCAGGACACAGCAACTCTAAGCTCCAGAGACATAACGAGACATAAACACGGGGCTAAGCTTGTTATGACAGTGTTTGCCGAGGTCAAACTCGCCCCCCCCTTTATGGAGCCTCATGCCCCCTGGGGGGCGTGCCCCACTATTTGAGAACCACTGGGTTATACCTTATTGTACCTAAAATAGTTTATCCTTAGTTTCTTTGTATCTGCTTGTTTACAACTTGGTTTCACCCAAAATAAAGATTGTCTTATATGTAAACCTGGGTGGGACAGGCTCAGAACAGCTCCCCATCTTGGGGTGGTCTCTAGTCTCAATAAAAATGATAGTTCTGGCAGGTAACAGGTGTTTCATACTAAGTAGAAGACAGCCAGACTACAAGTGTTTCACCCTCAGCCTAGTTTGGATTATTCCTTGTGTGTCCCTGATTCAGACTCGTTCACCTGGGCATGGAGATATGGTGTATGGGGTGATTTTACAAAAGAGAACATTTGTCATTGCAAATATCAAGTTTATAGTCATTGGTGTGAAAAACCACAGGAAATAAGTACATCCCTGCATTCCTTCTTTTCAACCATTATACATTTTGTCCAATAATCAACCACTCTTTAGACTCTTTCCACCTTCCCACACGATACACCACGTTTTTATCACTGTCATCCTCAAAGCCTCTGGGTGATGAGGAACTGCTAAGCCATATGAGTTTTGTATGAAGTTTGAAGTTTCTAGCTCAGACCAGACCAAACTACAAGGGGCAACCCAGTTCCACTTGAAGCACATAAAACACCATCTAAAATTTTTGTTTGGCACTTGCATTGCATGTGGCTAACCTGGGTTCAATCCTCATAACCCCGTATGGGATTTGATCACCATCAGATATGTCCCAAATGTCAAAAATAAAAAAATGCCTTGCTTTTTTTGTTTTACTGTAGCAAGTCTAGAGATACAGAAAGGACAAACTTTGTTTTCCAGAGAAAGGTTGGAACAGACAGTGAAGCATAGTCACAAGGGACAGGTCTGGGAAGGCAAGAGTAGTGTCATAAAATCTGGAGCCTTGATATCTGTTGGACACATTACAGACACCTGCCATGCATGTGAGTGATCTTCAGTTTCCTAAGAAGCCAGGAAACTGCAAAGATGGTTACAAATCTTAACTTTCTGGCCTCCTGAAGACAAAGGAGAAGAATTTCCAGGTAGACCAAAGCAGGTGGGGTTTGGATACCCAAGATTATGTTCTGTATGTTCAATAGAATTAGTCTAGAACCTTCAAAAGAATTCAAGCGTTTGCAGACATCAAAGAGAGCATCTGTTTAAAACAAGGATTATAAATCTTTTTTAAACAGGTGGCCAGTTCACCACCCATCAGACTGTTGAAGAACCAGATTTTTTTTTAAATAATAACACTATGAACAAATTTCTATGCACTATGCACATATCTTATTTTGAAATAAAAAGGGGAAGAAATACAATATTTTAAATGAAAAACAAGAAAAGTTAAATCAACAAACTCCACTATTTCTTTTTTTAAAATTTATTTATTTAAACATTATGGTTATAAATATGTTCATACTTGGATTTCAGTCATATATTTTTTTTCAGTCACAAAATAATAGGAACTATGGGCCTGAGTTTGGCTGGCAATAGTTTGAGGATCCCCTGCCCAAGTCTCAGATGAGGAGTTGAGAGACAGAAAGAGAAGAGTCTGTTTAATCCTGTAAACTGTGTGCCCAGGATGAATCAACTGCTAAGCAGGATAGGCAGTGTTTTCAAAAACACTGGGGGGGGGGGCAGATAAATGTCATTGGTGGGCTGGGCCCACAGTCCATAGTTTGAGAACCCCCTGGTCTAAAGGCTCCCATTATTTGTGGAGCATATTAGTCAGATAGAAAAAAAAGGTTTGGGAGAATGGTCTCAAATGGGGAAACATGGATCAAAATCCAGCATTGTGATATTTAAAGTAAAAATGCAACATTACCTAGAGTGAAAAATATATCAACACATAAAAAGAATCAGTGTTTTAAATAAATATAATAAAAATAAAAGTACATAATGGCATAGTTCTTTCCATGTGTCCAGTATCTCAACAGATACTCACTGAATACTAATGTAAGATAAGATCTCATAATAGTGAGGGGTTGAATTGGCTCAAACACTCATTTTCTAGTGAGAAAAACAGAAAATGTCTAAGTAAATATGTAATGAGTGATCAGCCCATAATAATGAGCCATAAAATGAACCAAATAAAGTTGATGTAGCACAGATACTAATGCCAGATAGGAACCAAACACAGATGCTTTAGAAAAAAACATCCAAGCAACAACTAACCTTTTCATATAGTGAATAGCAAAGTTTCCAGAATAAGCACACCTTTAGGTATTGGGAAAACAGCCAAAAATTTAGAAACATGTAAAAGTCAAGTTAGAAGGAAGGTAGAGATTGAGCAAATGAAATTCAGAAGTGACTAAAGTCCCAGTGATGTAAGACTTTGTGAACATAATCAAAGTTGTTTTCTTTGTTGAGACTGAACCCAGGGCCTCAGACATGTCTGTCATACACTCAACCTCTGAGTCATATCCCTGGACCCAGATTTATGTTCTAATGGATTGACAAATCACTGGATGCTTGTTACTCTTAATCAGATGGACATTTTAAAGGCAACATACCATGTGGGAAACATGTCTGCATTCAGGGCAGATCACTCTGCATTTAATGGCATACTGAAACTAGAGGATGCTCCACATCAGCCTGACATCTATGAAAGAAATGCACAGAATCCAGAGTCTTTAAATATAAGAATCTGATACCAACAATAGCTAAAGTGTGAAAAAGTTTCACTGGGACCTTGAGAATGACTGAAGTTGGACAGACTGGTATGCCTGGAACCCAGTGTCTGTCTTATGCCAATAAACTTCTGGGGTGAGGCCTTTTTGTAATCAGGTAAAAAAAGAAAAAGAAAAAGAAAAATAGAGTCAAAGAGAGAAATAAAAAACCTATAAGAAAGCCACTGCAACTATCCCCAAAACACACTTTTAGACATTTTTAAAGTGCTTCAGGAGAAACATTTGGATCCAGGATATATTCTGAAGAATTTGCCAATAGAAATTCTTGATGTGCTAGTAGAATTTAAGTGTCAGTGAGAAATATGCTCCTTTTCTTCTAAGCATCTGGAATAATGTGGCACATTGATTATATACATATGCGTACATGTCCATGCATGTGGATGCCAGAACATTCATATGCATTAATGTAGTGTATGTCCATACATGTATATTAACATGCATAATCTATTTGAAAATTATGGCAGATATTCAAATTGTTAAATGGTTGAACACTGGCTTTTAGAGTTCATAAGAGACTGTGTAGCAGCCAGCCATCAGATGAAATTTAAAGCAAGAATCTGGAAAATTACATAGAAGGAAATTTTAGTAAGAGAAAAAATCCATGATTTGGTATTTTACTATGAAGAATCAGAAAGCACTCAAGTAACAGGGGACAAGCTGTCAGGGAAGCAGAAGGGGAGGAAGCAAAAGCAGAAGTGGAGCATCCTAGAAATCAGATGCAAATGTGCTCCAAGAGGCAAAGGACAGCTGATTATATGCTATACAAAAGGTGCCATAAGTTAGCACTGAGACCAAAGTCAGTGTCTGGGACAATGTGTATTTTGTGGGAGAGGACATTGGATACTTGGTTATAGTAGTTTATATAGTGAGGACAAATCCTGGTAATGTGAAGAAAAAATAGATGAAGAGCAGGTAGAAAAGATGGAAGGGTGAGAGAAGTTTGGCTATGCAGAATATCTGAGAAAACAGTAATACCTGGAATAAATGGTGCTCAAAAGGAGTACATTACATTTAATTTTATTTTTTAAATTAGTCACCATGAAATTACAAAGCTATTCGTGCATATTTTAAGGGTGGAGAATAATGCCATGCTTGTAGTCTGGTAAGAATAATCCAGTAAAATGAGAAAGAAAAACTAATGCAAGAAACAATGGAAAAAATTGCAAGATACACCAGCCTAAGTGCATATAAAAAAAAGGAGGGCTTTAGTGTGTATGGAAGTTTAGCTTCAAACATACATTTGAGAATCCCATGATTCTTTGGGAGAGAAGTTGAGAAGTGCAGAGAGAAGGTTCCTGTCCTAGTCAGGATTCACTGGAAAGTAGAATCACTGATACTTCACTTGGGAGGTATAAACTGTTAGGTTCTGGAGTTGAAGCACAAGCCCACACAAATAGATTAAAGTGAAGCAGAGCTTTATCCCATCTACCAGCATATATCAAAATTTAAAAAGATCATCATTTAAACAAAGGAACATCATAGAAAATGATCAGAACCTGAGCAGTAAATGGTTCTCTTTATCCTTGGGAGGACAGAGCAATAATAGAAGATAATAGAATAATAGAAGATAGTCTCTCTGGGATGGACTTGTTCCCTGAGTATTTAGGCATCTGTGAGAGGTCACACTGTCAGTATTTCTCAGAATAAGCTCTCTAATATTATGCAGGTGTTACCTGGAGAAACAGACTTAGGTCCCCCACTAGGTGCAGTATATAATTATTTCTGCCATTGTCCTTCTCAACCTAAGATTTCCCTGGTAAAGTTCTGGCTTTCACTATTCTAGTCAGACTAGTGATAGCATGTACAGTTTTTTAGTTCCTTCATAACCAGTAAGTACACTTTCATATGGGTTACAACCAGTAAGTACACTTTCATATGGTTTATCCAAGAGGAGTGGGCCTTAAAGTTGAGCCTGCTAGAATGCATTTAATTCAGCCAGCTACAGAAAAATAGCTTTTCTCTCCACCATTACCTTGAACATTGCAAGATGACAGAATAAACTTGATTTGTTCCTTTGCATAAACCTAGCAAGACTGGAGAAATATCCACTTGGAGCACCTCATTATTTATAGAGAGTTTCTGTGATTTCTCAAGGACAGAGAGATGATTTTTCAATAAAAGCATTAGTACTTCCCTAGTCACACCAGGGTACCCAAGTTTTGCCAATGTAAAGATGCAAAGATCAGGTTAGTATGACGAACCAGAGATGGCTCTAGGTTTTTTATTCTCTGTAGGATGTCCTGGTAGGAGGTAGTCTATCCCATATCCCTCCAATGTTGAAGGAGATCCTGGACTCCAGGACTTTTCTCAATACTAAAAGCAAGGCCCAGGCCATGGCCTTTAGTTGCAGATCTAGGTATACCTAGATGACTTCCAATCTCCTTATGATTTCTGCCTTTATGATTCCTCTGAGGTTAGCAGAGTGCTTATAATGGTATCTATTTTTACTGGACCTGCTTCTTTCATTTAACCTCTTTGAACTCTGTTTCCTTGAAAGAAGGCTTTATGGGATTTATGAGATTTTTTTTATCTATACTATAAGTACTTCCCACTACAGAGAGAATTCCTGCCTGTATTTATGCAAACCAACATAGTACTATGAAGCATAAAAAATACTGAAGGTGTCTAGAGAAGAGAAAATGCAAATATTTCCCAATTTACAGAGCACTCAAAACAACCTCTGTGCATATAATTTTAAATATCGTTTGGAAAAACCTTGTTTTCCTAACATTTATAAAGGTCCGATTTTCTGAGTACCATAACATGAGTTTAGACTTGAGTATCTAAACTCCTTTTTCATAGAATTCTCTATACAAAAACATTAGACCATTTCTAATTTAGAAATATATTAATAACAATTCAGTTTGCCATATAGTTTCTTTCTTTAGTATACATAGCTGAATCCTTCTGCACATTTCTTTACATTTATTCTGTAACTTTTTTTTTCATTCCAATTTGCAACCAAATGGTCACACTTTCACAGAATCCCCTTCTCTTTTCCCCCAACATTCACAACTTTTCTTGCAAATCTACTTTATCTAACCTCTTGTTTTTTATTATTCCTCCAACTGGGTGGTCCTTCTGCCCTGACTGCTGCTGGCATCTGCATGCACTGAGCTTGGAACACTGGACAGGGCCATACTTTTTCTGTATTCTCTTCTCCCCAAGTCATGTCAACTTCCCAAGTTACCAGTCTAGAAATCTGCACTGCAGTTCTAGGAGGGAAATTTGGAAATGCCCTCTGTAAATTTGGAAACAAATTGCTAGACATTCTTATATCTAGCAGTAACAAATAGTCCTTTCTTGTACTTATTAAAGACTTTTAAATATGTTTCCCTTTTTCTTAGATCATTGTAATCAAGTACCATTACATTTAGATAATTTCTAAGATTGCTATGATCCATTGAGATTTTTACAGTTAAAGTTATCTTAAGGCCAACAGTAAGTTTGATGTGGCAAAATTGACATGGAATTGAAGTACCTTAGAAATATCATGAGGGCCCGGAGAGATAGCACAGTGGTGTTTGCCTTGCAAGCAGCCGATCCAGGACCAAAGGTGGTTGGTTCGAATCCCGGTGTCCCATATGGTCCCCGGTGCCTGCCAGGAGCTATTTCTGAGCAGACAGCCAGGCGTAACCCCTGAGCAATGCCGGGTGTGGCCCAAAAACTAAAAAAAAAAAAAAAAAAAAAAAAGAAATATCATGCACTCACATGAACTGGGCACATAAACTAACAATCTTGCCTGAAAAACTAACCACGATAATTTGCAACATTTTCCACATTTTTTTCATTCTTAGAAACCTCTAAAGTTCCTCTCCAGTTGAAAGTTAAAGTGGCAATATTTTTTAGTTAGTTAGTTATCAGCAGTTTAGTCATCAGCAGTTTAGTCATGAGAGTACAGACAATAAATTTTCTAGGTTGCCTAGGGGAAAGGGGCTAGGAATAAATTCCCTGCTCAGATAACTGGAGCAAATTCTGATCCTTAGTCACTGATAGGATCAATTCACAATATTTTCAAAATTATATACTCCAGCAGAAACTACTAAAAATTAAAGCTTCTCTTTGTAACTTGCTTAGATTAAGTTTTAAAATGGCCATTTTTCCTTTAGCCTGTTATTTATAGATGATTATAGATAGATTTATAGATGACTCAATAAATGCTCAAAGCTAAGGAATTCCTGAGAGGCAGGCAATATGAGAGAGAGAGAGAGAGAGAGAGAGAGAGAGAGAGAGAGAGAGAGAGAGAGAGTGAGAGAGAGACCTTGGGTATTCTCTTTCTCAAAGTCTCCTTAAGCCTCTTCTCTGGAGGACTTTAACTTCTTCAGGTCTGAGTTTCCATGGTTCCTAACACCCAATGCCTACCTTTGGGAAAAAAGAAGAGACAGGTGACAAATAACAATAACAAACTCACAAATTGAACAAGGCAGACACATCACCTGATGCTAATATGACATTTCAGGTCTAAGTACTTCTAATTTTTCATTTTTTTTTTTTGGTTTTTGGGCCACAACCGTTTGACACTCAGGGGTTACTCCTGGCTATGTGCTCAGAAATCGCCCCTGGCTTGGGGGGACCATATGGGATGCCGGGGGACAGAACTGCGGTCCTTCCTTGGCTAGCGCTTGCAAGGCAGACACCTTACCTCTAGCACCACCTTCCTGGCCCCTAATTTTTCATTTCAACCTGACTATCAATTTCTACATTACACACAGACAGATGGATTGATAACAACAACAACAACAACAACAACAACAAAAAGAGTGACCACTCTAGGTATACACATGCAGATGATGTTCTTTTGCCTCCAAACAAGAATGGCAAGTAGGCAGCTGAGGTTTTTCAAGAAAGACAGACGTCTCCAGGGAAAATTGAGCCCTTTGACCAATTGAGACTGCCCAGTGTCTCACAATCCTCCATTCTGTTCCTGGACAAATTTCTCCACTCTGTTCTTGGGCAAAAATCTCTGTTCCTGGGCAAACTCTGTTCCTCTGTTTTCGGGAAGCAAATAACCTAGTACCAGACTTGCAGATTAAATTTTGCTGTCAAAGATAGACACAAGCATCAACCACAGGTTTGTACCTCCTCAAACCTCCAACTCCTGCCACAACCCTTGACCCTCTCTGAAACAAGGGGTCTACTGGAGTCCTTTCTACTTTGCAGCTCCTGCTATGACGCCTAGGAATCTTTCAAATCTCGCAGCTCCTACTGTGAACCTCACAGCCCCTGCTACAAACCTCATGGCTACTAACAGGACCCTAGGGAGGATTGGGGCATCTCCACACTACCTCCAGGGGCGATTCTTTGTCCAGTTTTTCCCCCAGTCCACACCCAGAGTTACATATATCTTAGGCCATCGTCTACCTAGAGGAGGTCTTCATATTCATAAACCTGGGTAGCTCTCTCTGGTGACTTGGTCTATCTTGTTCAATTCTGGACAAGCCCCCAAGTGTTAGGATCCTGAGTCGAAGAATAAGACCACACGAGTGGATTAAATTGAGAAAAAGCTTTTTTTTAAATCTTTATTTAAGCACCATGATTACAAGCATGATTGTAGTTGTTTTTCTTTTATATATATATATTTAATCAAACACCTTGATTACATACATGATTGTGTTTGGGTTTCAGTCATGTAAAGAACACCACCCATTACCAGTGCAACATTCCCATCACCAATGTTCCTAATCTCCCTCCTCCCCACTCAACCTCTGCCTGTACAGTAGACAGGCTTTCTATTTCTCTTGTACATTCTCATTATTAGGATAGCTCATAATGTAGTTATTTCTCTAATTAAACTCATCCCTGTTTGTGGTGAGCTTCATGAGGTGAGCTGTAACTTCCAGCCCTTCTCTCTTTTGTGTCTGAAAATTATTATTGCAAGAATGTCTTTCAAATTTCTTAAAACGCATAGATGAGTGAGAACATTCTGTGTTCTCTCTCTCTCTCTCTCTCTCTCTCTCTCTCTCTCTCTCTCTCTCTCTCTCTCTCTCTCTCTCTCTCTCTCTCTCTCTCTCTCAGGATGAGGTCTTTCCTTTCCAGCTCAGAGCACGCATCTGCCACCCTGTTTAGCCGGCGGTTCTGAGGTGAAGCGGCAGGTAAACAGCTAGCAGACAGTCAGGCTTGTGAAAATATTAGCTTTATTCGGTGGACAAAACTGAAGCCCAAAGCCTCAGCATCAGTTCCAGCCAAAAAGCATCCCCCCTCACCCCGCCTTCCACAGACCCTTGCTTTTATCTCTCAGAATCAGATACCACCCAATGATGGGATCAGGTACCACCAAATGATGGGAGTAGAATCAGGTACCACACTAGGGTGGAGAAGAATGCCAGGTCACAACCTAGGGTAAGGCACAATCACTGATTAGGGTAGGGTCAGTGACATAATAATACCATTGAAATGTTTACGTACACAACACTCAGAGTGGTATAGCTGGATCATATGGGAGCTCAATTTCCAGTTTTTGGAGGAATCTCCAAATCGCTTTCCATATAGAGGTTGGACTAGATAGCAGTGGATAAGAGTTCCTTTCTCTCCACATCCCCGCCAACACTGCTTGTTCTCATTCTTTGTGATGTGTGCCATTTTTTGTGGTGTGAGATGGTACCTCATAGTTGTTTTGATTTGCATCTTCCTGATGATTAGTGATGTGGAGCATTTTTTCATGTCTCTTTTGTATTTCTTCTTTGTCAAAGTGTCTGTCCATTTCTTCTCCCCATTTTTGATGGGATTAGATATTTTTTTCTTGTAAAGTTCTGTCAGTGCCTTGTATATTTTGGAGATTAGCCCCTTATCTGATAGGTATTGGGTGAATAGTTTCTCCCACTCAGTGGGTGGCTCTTGTAACCTGGGCGCTACTTTCTTTGTGGTGCAGAAGTTTCTCAGTTTAATATATTCTCACCTGTTAATCTCTGCTTTCACTTGCTTGGAGAGTGCAGTTTCCTCCTTGAGGATGCCTGTAGTCTCAATGTCCTGGAGTGTTTTGCCTACGGATTGTTCTATATATCTTATGGTTTCAGGTCTGATATCGAGGTCTTTCATCCATTTGGATTTTACCTTCATACATGATGTTAACTGGGGGGCTAAATTCAATTTTTTGCAAGTGGCTAGCCAGTTGTGCCAACACCACTTGTTGGAGAGGCTTTCTTTGCTCCATTTAGGATATCTTGCTCCTTTATCAAAAATTAGGTGGTTGTATGTCTGGGGAACATTCACTGAGTACTCAAGCCTATTCCACTGATCTGAGGGCCTGTCTTTATTCCAATACCATGCTGTTTTGATAACTATTGCTTTGTAGTACAGTTTAAAGTTGGGGAAAATAATTCCTCCCATATTCTTTTTTCCCCATGATTGCTTTAGCTATTCTAGGGTGTTTATTATTCCAAATAAATTTCAAAAGTGCCTGATCCACTTCTTTGAAGAATGTCATGGGTATTTTTAGAGGGATCATATTAAATCTGTACAACGCTTTGGGGAGTATAGCCATTTTGATGATGTTAATCTGCCAATTCATGAGCAGGGTATGTATTTCCATTTCCACTTGTTCTCTTTTTTCTTGGAGCAGAGTTTTATAGTTTTCTTTGTAGAGGTCCTTCACATTTTTAGTCAAGTTGATTCCAAAATATTTGAGTTTGTGTGGCACTATTGTGAATGGGGTTGTTTTCTTAATGTCCATTTCTTCCTTATTACTATTGGTATATAGAAAGGCCATTGATTTTTGTGTGTTAATTTTGTAGCCTGCCACCTTGCTCTATGAGTCTATTGTTTCTACAAGCTTTTTGTAGAGTCTTTAGGATTTTCTAAGTAGAGTATCATGTCATCTGCAAAGAGTGAGATCTTGACTTCTTCCTTTACTATCTGGATTACCTTGATATCTTTTTTTTTTTTTTGCTTAATCGCTATAGCAAGTACTTCTAGTGCTATGTTGAATAGGAGTGGTGACAGGACAGCCTTGTCTTGTGCCAGAATTTAGAGGGAAGGCTTTTAATTTTTCTCCATTGAGGATAATATTTGCCACTGGCTTGTGGTAGATGGCCTTAATTATATTGAGAAAGGTTCCTTCCATTCCAATCTTGCTGAGAGTTTTGATCAAGAATGGGTGTTGGACCTTATCAAATGCTTTTTCTACATCTATTGATATGATCATATAATTTCTATTTTTCTTGTTGTTGATGTTGTGTATTATGTTGATAGATTTTCGGATGTTAAACCATCCTTGCATTCCTGGGATGAAACCTACTTGATCATAGTGGATGATCTTAATGAGACATTGTATCCTATTTGCCAGGATTTTGTTGAGGATCTTTGCATCTCTGTTCATCACTGATATTGGTCTGTAATTTTCTTTTTTCGTAGCATCTCTGTTTGGTTTAGGTATCAAGGTGATGTTGGCTTTATAAAAGCTATTTGGAAGTGTTCCTGTTTTTTCAATTTCATGAAAGAGTCTTGTCAGTATTGGTAGTAGTTACTCTTGAAAGGTTTGAAAGAATTCACTACTGAATCTATCTGAGTCTGAGCTTTTGTTTTTGGGCAGACATTTGATTACTGTCTTAATTTTTTCAATAGTGATGGGGGTGTTTAGATATGCTACATCCTCTTCATTCTACCATGGAAGACTATAAGAGTCCAAGAATTTATCCATTTCTTTCAGGTTCTCATTTTTAGTGGTATAGAGTTTCTCAAAGTAGTTTCTGATTACCCTTTGAATCTCTGCCATATCAGTAGTGATCTCTCCTTTTTTATTTCTAATACGAGTTATCATGTTTCTCTCTCTCTTTGTTAGTTTTGCCAGTGGTCTATCAATCTTGTTTATTTTTTCAAAGAACCAACTTCTGCTTTTGTTGATCTTTCGGATTGTTTTTTTGTTTCCACTTCGTTGGTTTCTGCTTTCAGCTTCATTATTTCCTTCTGTCTCCCTATTTTTGGTTTCTTTTGTTGAGCACTTTCTAATTCTATAAGCTGCATCATTAAGCTATTCAGTTATGCCCCTTCTTCTTTCCTGATGTGTGCTTGCAGAGCTATAAATTTTCCTCTCATTACCGCTTTTGCTGTGTCCCATAGATTCTGATAGTTTGTGTCTTTATTGTCATTTGTTTCCAGAAAGGTTTTGATTTCCTCTTTGATTCATCTCAGACACACTGTTTATTCAGAATCAGGCTGTTTAACTTCCAGGCATTAAAGTTTTTATTCTGTGTCCCTTTGTGGTTCACATATAATTTCAGGGCCTTGTGATCAGCAAAGGTAGCCTGCAAAATTTCTATTCTCTTGATATTATGGAGGTATGTTTTATGTGCTACCATGTAGTCTATCCTGGAGAATGTCCCATGTACATTAGAGAAGAATGTGTATCTAGGTTTCTGGGGGTGGAGTGTCATATATATATATATATTTACTAGCTTTCTTCTATTTCACTTTTCAGATCTAGGATATTCTTGTTAGGTTTTAGTTTGGTTGACCTATCACGTGTTGACAATGCCGTGTTAAGGTCTCCCACAATTATTGTGTTGTTATTGATATTATTTTTTAGATTTGTCAACAATTGTGTTAAATATTTTTCTGGCCCCTCATTGTGTGCGTATATGTTTAGGAGAGTGATTTCTTCCTGCAGTACATATCCCTTGATTAATACAAAATATCTATCTTTGTTCCTTACAACTTTCCTGAGTATAAAGTTTGCATCATCTGATATTAGTATGGACACTCCAGCTTTTTTATGGGTGTTGTTTGCTTGGATGATTTTCCTCCAGCCTTTTATTTTGAGTCTATATTTGTTCTGACTATTCAGGTGTGTATCTTGTAGGCAGCAGAAGGTTGGATTAGTTTTTTGATCCATTTAGCCACTCTGTGTCTCTTAACTGGTGCATTTAGTCCTTTGAAATTGAAAGAAAGAATTGTCCTGGGATTTAGCGCCATCCTTCTATCGAAGTTTGGTGAGTCTATTGGTCAGTCTTGTCATAAAGTAGGTCTTTCAATTTTTCTTTTAAGGCTGGTTTAGAGTCTGTAAAGTTTCTGAGCTGTTGTTTGTCTGTGAAATCATGTATACTTCCTTCAAACCTAAAAGTGAGTTTTGCAGGGTGCAGTATTCTAGGCAAAACATTTCATTGAGTTTTGTCACTATGTACCACCACTGCTTTCTGGCCTTGAGTGCTTCTGATAACAGGTCTGCAGTAAATCTCAAGGATGTTCCCTTGAATTTAATTTCTTTTTGATCTTGCTGCTTTCAGAATTCTGTCTCTATCTGTTGGATCCATCATTGTGTCTAGGATGTGCCTTGAGGTATTTTTTCTGGAGTCTCTTTTAGTTGGTACTCTTCAGGCATGCAGGATTTGATCACACTTATTCTTTAGCTCTGGTAGTTTCTCTTTAATGATGTTCCTGACTGTTGATTCTTCCTGGAGATTTTCTTCCTGGATCTCTGGGACTCTAATGATTCTTAAGTTCTTTCTGTTCAGCTTATCATAGACTTATATTTTCATCTGTTCACATTCTTTGAGTAATTTTTCCATTGTTTGATCATTTGCTTTAAGGCTTTTTTCCAATCTCTTGTGCTGTATGGAGTTGTTATTCATCTCATCTTCCAGTGTACTCATTCTGTCCTCAGCTCTGTTAACCTGTTTGAAAGCTCATCCATTTTTTTCTTCAATTCATCCACTGAGTTTTTCAGACCTGCTGTTTGACCTGAAATTTCTGTTTGGAGCTTTCTGATTTCTATCTTCATATTCTCTTGATTCTTATTAGTGTTCTCTTCTATACTTTCTTTGAGTTCTGTGAACATCTTCCATATTGCGACTCTAAACTCCTTACCTGAGACACTGACTAATTGGTTGGCCATGTTCTGGTCATCAGAGTTGCCATCTTCATTCTCTATGTCTGACGCTGGCCTGCATTGTTTCCCCATTGTCACACTTGTATTGTGAATTTTTCTACATGTGTGGTTGTATTCATTGGCTAAATGATGTCCTCTGGCTCCTCCTTTTCTGGGTGTATCAACTCACCTCCAGGGAAGGCTAGCCATCCACAGATGAAGCCACACAAAGGATGAAATCAGGCCGAGAATGCAGCACAGCACAGGAGTTAGTGAGATAGAGGTGCTGGCATCAGAGTTTCAGTAGAGTTCAGTGGCTTCTCCCTCTCTAGGCATATCAACTCTCCTTCAGGGAAGGTTAGCTGTCTGCAGATGAAGCCACACACAGGATGAAATCAGGCCAAGAATGCAGCACCGCACAGGAGACAGTTAGATAGAGGAGGAGCTGGCATCAGAGTTCCAGCAGAGTTCAGCGGCTTCTCCCTCTCCAAGAAAAAGCTTTATTCCATCTACCAACAGCTCCAAACTGGCTGGCCAATTTGTCAAATGTGTGACCCCAAAACAAAAACAAACAAACAAAAAAGAACAGAAGGAACCTGCTATGTTCATTTATGTAGATTTCTACTCTCAACATCTTTGCTAGAATTTTTCAAAAATGAGTTCTAATCCACAGAAAACACAGAAGGTGTCTTCTCTCTCACTTTCTCTTCTGCTTTCTACCTTACCATCCACAGAGAGTTTATCCAGGAAGTTTGTCACAGACATCTGTGAAGTGAGATACTTTCCTGCTCCTCACTCCTATCACCTTGTTAAACCTACTTTGGTATGCCCACATAAAATGACAGCTTTGCTTTCACACCTGAGAACCCAATCACTGCTTTGTCCTTATATCATGGTACTTGGACATGGTTGGGCATTATTCACATCAATATGTCTCCAAACATACCTTACTTTCTTCTGTTACAATACATGAGGGAAAGTGTGTCTTCTTTTAATTCTTACTTAGCACCAATTTACAAAGTTTTCATAATAGAGTTGTTTCTGGCATACACTGTTCTAATACAATGTCCCTTTCCCTCTACCAATGTCTCCAGGTTCTCTACCATCCCCCAGACTTACTTGCTCAAACAAAACTTTAAAATATGACAAATGGAATTATCATAAAATAAATCAAAGTCAATTTGTGATTATTGATTATATATGATTTAACCTATGTAAATAAAAATATTAAAAGTATGTAATACAAGAAGGTGCATATTGTATTAGATAATTTAAGTTCATTATATTACTCACATATTTAATAAAATATATAATTGAATACAAAATATCCATGCAGCAATTATTTAATACAGTATGATGCCTATTATATTTACTTTACTAAGTTTTCAACTTAGTAAATATATACATATAATATAGTACATTAAATTTTATTTTGTTCTTGGATCTTATTGTGATAGTTATCATGCCTGAGAAAAGATGTGTTTATATGTTAGACAATAATAATCAAGCAAGTAAATAGTGTCTGTCATGTGGTAAATTATCAATAAATATTTTGTATATGATTAAAAATTAATATATTTTGTTGGATTTTCCAACAATGAAGAGAAGAGGATGAGAAAAAGGACTAGAACATAAAAAGTAATATTTTTGATTTACTTAAAACGTGATTTATACAAAACATTTCAACCCACCTATAGACATAGTAAAATATACTCTGAGTTGCTAAATATTATATAAAATAAAGAATGAATGGTCTTTCCAGAATTGAAACTTGAGGTTGGAGGATACCTCTGAGGGCTGGAACACATTTGTGAATCCCAGGTTCAATCCTCAACACTATATGAACTGCTGCTTAGAAGTCCAGAAGTGACTCCTTAGAAACCATACCTCCAACCCCAAACACACACACACAGAGAGAGAGAAAGAGAGAGAGAGAGAGAGAGAGAGAGAAAGAAAGAAAGAAAGAAAGAAAGAAAGAAAGAAAGAAAGAAAGAAAGAAAGAAAGAAAGAAAGAAAGAAAGAAAGAAAGAAAGAAAGAAAGAAAGAAAGAAAGAAAGAAAGAAAGAAAGAAAGAAAGAAAGAAAGAAAGAAAGAAAGAAAGAAAGAAAGAAAATGTATCAAGAAAAATCTTGTTCTTGTTGTTGTTTTCTTATTGTTGTTTTTGGGCCACACCCGGTGATGTTCAGGGGTTACTCCTGGCTATGCACTCACAAATTGCACCTGGCTTGGGGGATCCTATAGGACACCAGTGGATCAAATCGAGGTCCATCCTAAGTGAGCTGTGTTTAAGGCAAACACCAAATCATTGTGTCATTGCTCCGGTCCCTCCAGAATAATCTTATTTGCCATAAAAAACTAAATAGACAAATAAATTTTCTTTGGAGTAATCTAACAAAATTGTAGAGCTATTATGGAAATAAATAGAAAAGTCATGTATTCAGAGTTCAGAACCAGAAACAACTCCTGAAAATTACTGGGTATGACTCCAAAACCAAAGAAATAATAATAAAAAAAATAACAGAATGATCCTACAATGATTATTTAGTTAAATTTCAAAATTCAACATCTTTCTGGGAGTTTTAAAAATCAAATATAATCCACAAAAATGTAGAAGGTGTCCTATCATATCTACATAGAAGGAAAGTTATTCTGATAGAAAGATTCAATATCATAAATATATAATTAGTCTTGAGATATGCAAGAAGTCTAGTAATAATTGTGAAAGAGTTATATTAGCTTTAAAACCTTAGATATATAATAAAACAGTAAATGAATAGATATAGCTAGGACTGTTTACAAAATAAGAACAAAGGAAGATACATTTCACTATTTAGCCACATTATCATAAGCCTATTAACTAAATAATATAAATTGACACAAAAATAGTGGAAGAAATCAAGAAGAGTAGAATAGAAAACCTATAACCAGAGGAAAACATATTCAAATTTAGTATTTAATAGGCATGTTTTTAAAATTCAATATGGGAAGTGAAGTTATTAAAACTTTTATTAAATTATTTTCTTTCCATATGCAAAAGTGTATGTTTCCTTCCTAGTTATACCAAAAATTCAATTCTACACAGAGTAATGAAAAGACATAAAATTATTAAAGAACATATAGGTAGATATCCTACAAAATGATATAGAAAATGAAATTCAAAGAACAATGTAAGGAAAAAGGTATCCCATGTATTAAATAAAATGATGGATTACATTAATTTACATCACCATGTGAATTTCTGTATTGCTAATATGTTATAGACAAAATAAAAAGCAAACACCAAGCTGGAAGAAATATTTGTACATTTATAAAAAAACTAAATGTAAATATCATATAAATAACCTTTTAAAAAGCAATAAGAAGAAGACAGGCACAATAGATAAATATAAAAATGATATATACAGGAAATTCACAGAAAAAGATAGTCTGCCTGACTAATAAACATAAAAATACTCTCTCTTATCAGAATCAATAAAACACAAACTAAGATACTATTTTCCCATTTGGTGAAAATATATTAACACTTGTTATATTTAAATATTTTGTCCCTAGCTTTCTTGATATGAGTTCTGACTTTTTAAAACGTTCACTTTAGCCCTTAACCTAACCCTCATCAAGCATTTGCAGCATCTGAGAAAACTGGAACTCAAACATTGCTCATTAAAACTGAATTGAAATTATTAGTGCTATTTTGGAGTGTTGGCAACTTCCTATAAAATTGAGAAATTGCACACTAAGTGTTTAAGAAAACGATTCCTAGCTAAAATTCTCATATGTGCACAAGGAAAATCATACACAGAAAGCTATATATATATATATATATATATATATATATATATATATATAGCTTCAAATGATGGAAGCAAACTCAAATGTCCATTAGTAGGAGGAGTAGAAAAATAAGTTCTACATGGACATGAAGAGAATTGGTATACAACTAATATGTGTGTCTGTCATCGAATAAAGATATATTTTCTTTCTAGGGAGAACATGTACAAACATACATAGGTTTGTAATAAGAGTGAAATGTTTGCACAAAGAAAACACAGCCAAATTTATGATTGATCATACATAGATCATTGATCATAAATAGAAAGCAAATAGGAAATGATTTGGGGAAAGACCAATCTTACTGGTAATTTTCTGTAGACTAAATAAATTATCTGAAGTTAATACAACATTAAAATTTAGGTGTTCTCTCTATGGCTCTGATACATTTGGTTTTGTATGTAATTTCAGTTTTAGCTTTTTTCTATATAAAATCAACCCCAAAGAGAAAGAATTAGAAAGTTACTCTTGCCACTCTAAGATGACAGAATCAAGCTAATTCTCTCTTGCTGTGGCATTGGATCTGTGTGGTTTCAAACAGCTGCAGGTTTAGCTCATGCTTCATCAGCTGCTGATTATTCTCCTGACTGGGTCCTAATTTATTAGCATCAAATGAGGAGATAAAGGTCGGTGTCTGAGCTGGCCATGGCCTGGGTGAAGGACTAGCTGATCATCAAAGTTCTCTGATCCAGATTAAGTTTGTTTCCAGGGAGAGCTTTATTTGGATGCTGAGTCTCATCCTTGAAGAGCAGTGTCTAAGCCCATTCACACATCAGTCAGGAAACAAGTTCACAGGCACAGAAGCAACAGACAAGCCCCAGATTCTAAAACATCTGTACATGATGCATGGGCTGATGTTCTTCAAGGCAGTGGAGGCCCTGCACCATGTTTAGATTCAAGGAGACAATTCTCTGAGTACTTAAACGAAGGCTGGATAGATGGATGAATATGTTTGAAGCCTCTCACACAGCCATAGTATAAGCAGAACTTCTAAATAAAAAAAATCTATGTGCAAAGAATGTATTTTTGCATTGGAATTAACTTTTGGCTTTAAGGAAGAGCCCAGAACCATCTTGAGAGGAAAGCCTCACTACAAGCATTTACTATGTGATATGGCATTTCTGACATGCACTTGATAGTGGAGGAACCAGACAAGGAGCTCAGGCAGATGACAGTGTTTCTTTTGTTTTCACTTGTCACTTTTGTGATCATCAACAGGTGGTTGCTTGCCAAAAGCAGGTTGTCTCTGGTAATGTAACCCTAGATCCCGCCACTCATGTTTTCAAAAACAAAGAGAGGAACAGATTTATTTGTGGTAAGCAGACTACTATTGACATATGGTGTGAGGGAAGAGGAAAGAACAGAAAGAGTTGGGACAGAGCTGATATTCCTAGACTTCTCAACATATCTTTCCAGAAAGTTCTCTATTTTTTTTAATTCGGTAGCAATAGTCATTTCATATCCGGCTTGGAAGACACATCCTCACCACCTCCTGGCTCTCTCCGTCAGTGACTCCTTTCTTGTAGTCAGGCTCAAAATTGTGTGTCTGCCTGGTGCTAATTTCCTGTGTGGCTTTGCCCTCAGTGGCAATGGGGAACAATCGCTTTCCTATTACATTCCTTCAGAGATGAGATATAATAGAATGAATCCCTCTACATGTCTGCACTGCTGCCTTGAAAGATGAAGATTCAGACCAGATATAATACAAGTGTCTGGCCAATAACAGAAACAGTAAAAGGAAAAGAGTATTGCCAAGCTTTGCAGGAAGTTAGCACACTTATTAGCACTCAAGACTTCTACTTGGAATTTTATACCAGCTCCCTAGAACTGCCTCCCTGATTAGCTACCAGTTATCCAGTTATCAGCTGCCCAGCAGTGACAAGTGAGTTGAGGCTCTTACAAGTTGCAATTTGAGGCTTGTAACATAACATAATTTGTTATGTGACTTTGACCAATATGTCTAGTAGTTTTGTTCAATGTTAATTAACTAGAAGCACAATCTGCCATCTTCTTCCTTTCTTAATTGATGAAGATGGTCAGATTAACTTGTGTACTGGAAAAGTACCTGGCCAACAAAAAATCAACAAAATCACTTGTTAAACCTGGCAACAACTCTTCCATACCAGGTTGCCGAATCTTGACTTCTCGAGGAAAGTTTAATAACGCTCACATGGCAAACCCTTATCCTGAGCTAGGAGCTACTGTGTTGCTAAGGTCTGTCTTCAAGGATATAGTTTGTAGATTGAAGTCCCTTTCTTGCTACAATTTTCTGTCTTTGAGGGTAGGGACTCTTGTGTGGTGCTTGGGGAGGCCTGTGGACCCTACTTGAGTTGAAGTTTCTGTGCACAAGTGCAATGGATATTCAAAAGCATGAACCTTTTGATCCTGGTATACCTGAGTCACTCCTACCATGCTGGGTCATCCAGGGACACACTGAGCAAAGCTTAGGGGGGCCTCCAGAGCACCCAGAGACTCATGTGGGGCCAAGAGTTGATGGCTGACAGACAAAGTGACAAAGATTTACCTACTGATGAGAAGGCAACTGGCCCCTCCCCTCTTCTTTCTTAGAAACTGAGGGCTCTAAGGGTTTGGGTGGTTCCAGAAGCAATGCCAGTTAGAAAGTAAGATGCTTTTCCCAGCAATGCTAGCCTGTGGGCACTTGGGAGTGACAGGAAATTAAAAAGACAGGAAAATATGGGATCAACCATGACAGGAGTAGAGGAACACATCCACAAATGTGATTAGCTATGGGAGCAGACACTAGACAGTCCCTAAACCACCAGATTGTGTTTTGCCCCCACAATTGCCTTCATAAATAATTATCTGAACAATACACACAGGTTTGCCTTATAATAATCCATTTGACATCTCCTACAGGTTCTACTATGTGTAGGTTCTCAACTGACAAGGTGATCAAGGAGAATCCGCACAAGGTAAATCTGTTAAGGTGACCCTAGTGTGTAAAATACAAATCATAAGAATAGGTGCTAATTTACCAACTTCTTTTGGTGGTAACACAACAGGAGAGAATTTTTTTTAATCAGCCCTCACACCTTCACCAGTGTGGAGAAAGTGTGATTCCCTTCCTCTATCTTTAAAAATCAAAATAGCTTCCAAGACATCAATTGAGGAGGCATATTCTCTACAGGCAGGCAAACCCTGCGTATCTGCCTTCCCAGGCTTCAGTGTTATTAGATACTGCCCTAACTCAAGACTGGTACAGGGTTCCCTATCATCTTTTAAAAATGATATTTTCTCTCTCTTTTTCCTTTTCTAACCCATTGTAATCTCTGATTATATTTTACAATGAATTGTTCTTTTAAAGATGAAACAGAGAGGATGAGAGTACAGGAAATGTTTGGCCCTTGTAGGATTGATCGACAGGCAGGCCCATAAAAGGACAGAGTGCCATGGTGGACAGAGAAGGATGGGTTGATTGAAAACATTTGGGGATTTTGAAGATTGGAGCCAGCAAGAAATACACATTCCAGAGGATTTAGGGAATAGTGATGGAGAAAATTCGATCTTTGTGAAAGGAAGGACAAAATATCTGCCAGGGTTCCCAGAAAGAAGTATGAGCATCACTTTGAGAGATTTCAGATATAGTTGTAGGAAGATAAAAGGTCAAGCCAGAGCATGGAATGGGAGAAACAATTCATCCAATACCCATCAGATAAGGGGCTAATATCTAAGATATACAAGGTACTAACACAACTTAACAAGAAACATTTAAGCCCATCAAAATATGGGGAGGAAAAGAAAACAAACATTCCCTTATAGAAGAAATAAGATGGCCAAAAATCACATAAAAATGCTCCACATTACTAATCATCAAAGAGATGCAACTCAAAACAACAAACAGGTATCAGTTCATGCCACAAAGACTGGCACACATCACAAAGAACAAGGACAACCAGTGCTGGTGTTGATGCACAGAGAAAGGAACTCTCATTCACTGTTGGTAAGAATGCTATCTAGTCCAACCTTTCTGGAAAAACCATAGGGATAGTCCTCAAAAAACTGGAAATTGAGCTCCTATGTAATCCAGCAATACCACTCCTAGGAATATGCCATTGGAAGAAAAAAATTGTAATACAAAAATGCCCACTGCTTTCCAATGTTTATTGCAGCACTATTTACAATAGAGAGAATCTGGAAACAACCTAAGTGCCCAGCAACAAATGAGTATCTAAAGAAACTATGGTTCATATACATGATGAAATACTATGTAGCAGTCAGGAAAATTGAAGTCATGAAATTTTCCTATACATGGATGGACATGGAAACTATTATGCTGAGTGAAATGAGTCAGAGGGAGTTAGATAGACATAGAATAGTCTCACTCATCTGTGGGATTTAAGAAAAATAAAACACAGTATATTAATAATACCCAGAGATATTGGAAATGAGGGATGGAAGTACTGGTCCACAATATTAAGCTTACCACTAAAAGTGGTGAGTACAGGTAGATAAGTAACTACTAACAACTATCATGGCAATGGTAGTGAGTGAGAGAAATAAAATGCCCTTGTTGAATATAGGCAGGGGTTGGGGGAGGAGAGAGATGGGGTGATAATGTTGCACTTGCGAAGGCATATGTTGTTTTATAACTAAAATCCAACCACAAACATGTTTGTAATCATAGTGCTTAAATAAAGATATTAAAAAAGAAACAAAGAGAAAAAAGAAAAAAGGAATGAAAGGAAAGCAAAGAAAGAGAGAGAAAGAAAGAAAGAAAGAAAGAAAGAAAGAAAGAAAGAAAGAAAGAAAGAAAGAAAGAAAGAAAGAAAGAAAGAAAGAAAGAAAGAAAGAAAGAAAGAAAGAAAGAAAGAAAGAAAGAAAGAAAGAAAGAAAGAAAGAAAGAAAGAAAGAAAGAAAGAGAGAAAGAGAGAAAGAAAGAAAGAAAGAAAGAGAGAAAGAGAGAATGAGAGAATGAAAGAGAGAATGAATGTTCAGGAGGCCAGGACGATTCTACTGTCCTGTCTCAAGCTCAGGGCTTTGGTTCAAACAGAGCTGAGCCCAGTAGGCCTTGTGCTGGTATTAGGGGAGGAAAAATGATGCTGATTATTACACTGATGGATCAGGTCACACCATTAGTGATCTTTCTTCCAGAGGTGCAATCTAAAATTTGGAGCAGAGATCCAGGAAGTAGGGCTGGCGAAAGGCAAGGCAGAAAAAGCTGATGAATTGTTTGTATCTGGGGCTTTGTGGAGCAAATTTTGCATCTGGAAGAATAAATCCAACATGCAGAGCAAAGAAGGATTGAAAAAGGGGCCAGGACTTCTCTAGGGATCCCAGATTCTAAGCTGCAGGCACTAGCTGCTATCAGGTGGTTCTGGTATTTGCCAAACTTCCCTCATCTCACCCAAACAGATTCAATGAAGCGATATTTCAGGGCCTTACACAGCCCATCCCTGCTTCTTAGTAGCTAAAGGAATCTAGCAAAAATAACTCCAAACAGGTGTTTATTTAGGCAAGATATTTATGTGGGACACATACCTGTCAAGGAAGGAGAGGCAGCAGCAGATGTGGGCCTAAATGGAGGTTAGAAAAAGATGAGGGTCTAATCTCATCTTGGTGTAATAGGCAAGGGCTCTGGAAATTTTCATCTATCCCACTATTACTTAGGCAAACACTTGGACCCCACATCCTGGACTCCACCTGGGAAGTTCCAGGAAAACCATGAACTTGACCTTGGTGTTTTCTTGCAGTGCCTAGGCCCTGAGCCCTTTGACACCCCATCTCTGTCCTGTGCAGATTTCCCAAGCTGCAAGTACAAGGGCTTCTCTGGAAGTGCATGTTCGGAGGCAAAGAAAAATCATTCTGCAGTTTCCAAGGCATCACTGAGCAGCAGCCAGAGCAGTTAAGTCCATGGTGACAAGTTGGAGGCATTAGCTGTCTGGAAGTTGTGGGCAACCTTTTATGTAAGACTTCTGAGTGTTGTGCTCCTGATTTTCCTCAGGGACTTGCCAGTCTTGTCCTTTCTAAATGTCTTGGTCAAGTGTCAGCTAGAAGTGATTTTCCTGAGCACTGCTCCTGCATGCCAGCTTAGTGGCCAGCCATGTTGCCTACTCAGCTGTCTGCCTAGCTGGGATGCCCTTGCATATGATGGGTCTGGATAGACCAAAGACCACAAGTCTCTGCTTTGATTCTTCAGCATTATATGCAACAAATGCTGAAGATTAGTGGACTCAGTGGACTGAAGATCAGTGGACTGAAGATTAGAAGGACCTTGGGCCTCAGACCATGTCCCCTTGATTCCTCTCTTTGACCTGATGCTCCTGAACTTTTTTGCTGCCAGCTCCTAGCCTTCTGTGATTGGTGATCTATGCTCCTCTGCATATACTGGGGTCCTCTTGGGGAGAATGCTCCAAGAATGCTGTTAAAAGTGCTTCTTGTTGAAATGACAGCTTACTCCCCCCAAAATGACTTTGTTCCCCATCATTTGGTGAATAAGACATACCCACAAAACATGAATAATTTCACACCCCGAGTCAGCTGGATACTTGCTGCTATAGCCTCATGGCTCACTATGACCCTACTTCAGTCTTAGCTATCATTTGCATGACAGAAAGCCCGGTCCCTGCATGTAGTTTGGTACCTTGCTTTAGCTGAAGGGTTCAGTGAGTGATACATTGCAGACTCTCCTGGAAATGTTCTGCAGTTTACCTGCAAAGCCAAAGGATGTAGTGGTGCTTGGGGTCACTGCGTCATTCCAATGACAGCACTCATCAGTGCTCAGACACCTTGTGGTGCCAGGTATGGAGGCTAAGCTGGATTCCGAATGCCCTAGTCCTTGCACCATCTGTTGACGCTTGATGGCCCTTGTTGGCTCTTCTTCTTCTTCTTCTTCTTCTTCTTCTTCTTCTTCTTCTTCTTCTTCTTCTTCTTCTTCTTCTTCTTCTTCTTCTTCTTCTTCTTCTTCTTCTTCTTCTTCTTCTTCTCCTCCTCCTCCTCCTCCTCCTCCTCCTCCTCCTTCTTCTCCTGCTCCTCCTCCTTCTCCTCCTCCTCCTCCTTCTTCTCCTGCTCCTCCTCCTTCTCCTCCTCCTCCTTCTCCTCCTCCTTCTCCTTCTCCTCCTTCTCCTTCTTCTTCTCCTCCTCCTTCTTGTCCTCCTCCTCCTCCTTCTCCTCCTCTTTCTACTTCTCCTCCTCCTTCTCCTCCTCCTCCTCCTTTTCCTCCTCTTTCTCCTCCTCCTCCATCTTCTCCTTCTCCTCCTTCTCCTCCTCCTTCTCCTCCTCCTCTTTCTTCTTCTCCTCCTCCTTTTTTTTTCTCCTTCTCCTCCTCCTTCTCCACCTCCTCTTTCTCCTCCTCCTTCTTCTTCTCCTCCTCCTCCTACTTCTCCTCCTTCTCCTCCTTCTTCTCCTCCTTCTCCTCCTCCTTCTCCTTCTTCTCCTCCTCCTTCTCCTCCTTCTTCTCCTCCTCCTCCTCTTTCTCCTTCTCCTTCTCCTCCTCCTCCTTCTCCTCCTCTTTCTCCTTCTCCTCCTCCTTCTCCTCCTCTTTCTCCTCCTCCTTCTCCTTCTCCATCTCCTCATCCTTCTCCTCCTCCTCCTCCTCCTCCTCTTTCTCCTCCTTGTCCTCCTCCTTCTCCTTCTCCTCCTCTTCCTCCTCTAC
This sequence comes from Suncus etruscus, assembly GCF_024139225.1. Classification (NCBI taxonomy): domain Eukaryota; kingdom Metazoa; phylum Chordata; class Mammalia; order Eulipotyphla; family Soricidae; genus Suncus; species Suncus etruscus. The sequence goes on along the minus strand of NC_064855.1, from coordinate 30,622,364 downwards.
TCCTTCTCCTCCTTCTTCTCCTTCTCCTCCTCCTTCTCCTTCTTCTTCTTCTTCTTCTTCTTCTTCTTCTCCTCCTCCTCCTTCTCCTGCTCCTCATTCTTCTCCTCCTCCTCCTTCTCCTCCTCCTTCTCCTTCTTCTCCTCCTTCTCCTCCTTCTTGTCATCCTCCTCCTCCTTCTCCTCCTCTTTCTCCTTCTCCTCCTCCTTCTCCTCCTCTTTTTCCTCCTCCTCCATCTTCTCCTTCTCCTCCTCCTCCTCCTTCTCTTCCTCCTCCTTCTCCTCCTCCTCTTTCTTCTTCTCCTCCTCCTTTTTCTTCTCCTTCTCCTCCTCCTTCTCCACCTCCTCCTTCTCCTCCTCCTCTTACTTCTCCTCCTCCTTCTCCTCCTTCTTCTCCTCCTTCTTCTCCTCCTCCTCCTTCTCCTCCTCTTTCTCCTCCTTGTCCTCCTCCTCCTTCTCCTTCTCCTCCTCTTCCTCCTCTACTCCTTCTCCTCCTTCTTCTCCTTCTCCTCCTTCTCCTTCTCCTCCTCCTCCTCCTCCTCCTCCTCCTCCTCCTCCTCCTTCTTCTTCTTCTTCTTCTTCTTCTTCTTCTTCTTCTTCTTCTTCTTCTTCTTCTTCTTCTTCTTCTTCTTCTTCTTCTTCACAGAGGCACAGTAAATATTGGGGAAATTAGAAAGGAAATTCCCTTGGCCTAAGAGATACAGGGTTTCTCCACCCTTAAAGCATACTGCCATGGAAACAACTACAGACTCCATATCTGCTCATTTTCACACCACAAGTTCTTTTTATAGTGCCAGGGAACTTTTGAGTCAGTTGTGGATGATGACATCATGCCTCCTTAGCTAGAGATCTTATTATTTGTGTAGGTCATAGAACAAAGGCTAAGAGAGAGTCCCCCCCCCCCTTTTTTAACATTTGCACTCCTGATGGCCTGGCTGGGTAGGACTCACCTTTTTTGCCTACTGGTAGTCAGCATGCCCAGTCAAGCCCCTCTTTGTGTCCTCACTGAACACAAAGTTGTGGTGCAATTATCAGTGCTCAGAGGGATAATAGCCTGCCTCCACCTTTCTGACAGAGGCTGCCTTTGACATTTCATGGGATCCCCTTTGTAACAGATTCTGTTACAAGTGTCTATGATAGGTGTCTGATTCAGGTGTCTAAAGGGGTCCTCCAGTGGCTTAGTGGAAATTTTTTGTCAATTTTCAGTGCTAGGGAGAATTTGATATGACCTCAATAGTGAAAAAATGTACCTCCATGTCTGGATCAAAGACCAGTAAGACTCTCAGTGGGGCATACTGCAACTCCTGCCATGCAAGCTAGAAGCCACAAGTTTGATCCTTGGGGCTCTGCTGAGAGCCACAAGACACTCTGCAGCCAGGGGTGTGTAAGTCCAGCAATCTTGGGGTGTGATACCTGGACTGAGGTAAAAGTATGCAGGTGCTTCCACTCAAACAGTGGTCATATGTGAAAACATCACTGAAACCTTATGAGCACAACTCAGTTGCACAGGAGCTCCACAACACATGTGTATATGTGCAAGCACAATGAAAGGTGAGCATGTCATCTGAGCATCACAGCTGTGTGTGGAACTCTGATGCGATTCCAGAGAGCACCAGGAATTAATGTGGTAGCACCATTTTCAAATGTGAGAGCACCATAAATAAGCTTGTGCAACCTGCTCAATAGAACAGTGGCAGAGGGAAGGAAAGGAGAATAGTTTAAAAAATAGACAAACCATATCCAGGTAATGAATGTTTGGAGAGGACACAGAATTAAAACTCATTGTGAGGTTTGGATCTACCTCCTTGCCTCCAGCAAGAAAAGAAAAACTTTTTTTAAGTAGTAGCTGGTTTGGGATTGTTTTTTTGTTTTGTTTTCTTTTATTTTGTTGATTGTTTTTATTTTTGGATTTTGTTATTACTGCCCTATTGATTTTTTTTATGTTTTTTGTTTGTTTTGCTTTGTTTGGTTACACTTCTCTTCTTATTCTTTTTTTTTTTTTAATGGTTATTTTCCTTGGAAAACTCAGTGTTTTTTTAAATTGTGGGTCTTGTTCTTTTTTATTTGTTTGTTTTTGGAGTTACACCTGTTAGTACTGAGATTTTATCATTGGCTTTGTGCCATAAGATCACTTCTTTTTTATTTAATCCCTTTTTTCTTTATTTAAACATCTCGATTACAAATATGATTGTGATTAGGTTTTAGTCATGTAAAGAAGACCCCCCTTCACCACCAATGTCCCAAATCTCCCTCCATCCCACCCCACCCCCACCTGTACTCTAGACAGGCTTTCCAGTTCCCTCATTCATTCACATGATTATGTTAGTTCTCAGTATAAAAAAATAATTTTTATTTTAACCATATTGATTTACATATCTTTCACAGTAGTATTTTAAGTATATATTAACATTGAGTCATGGGAATTCCCATCACCAAATTTGCCCTCGCTCCACCCCCGCTCCCATCCTGCATCCCATATCCTCCACCCTCACCCCCCAGGCTGCTAGAATAAGTGGTCCCCTCCCTCTGTGTCTAGCTTACTACTTAGTGATCATATTTTTGGTTGGTCCTGGTACCCTCCTTGTTTCCCTCTCTATTTGAGAGGCGGAGCTAGATAGTTTAAGTTATGTGGTTTTGTTTGAAGAAAGAAAAAGCAATAAAGTGGAGTAAAAAATCAAATAAGCCAAAAATGGGTGTAGTCCTTCTAGAGGCTCTCAACCTCAGTTTGAGAGAGGACAGGAAATAAGGAATTAAAATACCACAACAATACCAAAAGAAATATCGAATAAAATATCCAGTGAGTATTACAGCACTAAAGTCAAACACAACTTGATAGTCTCAGTCCTGGAATAAAACCATGTCAGAGTGCAAAAAGAAAGAAAGATGAAATAACATAAAATAAGATTGGGGACATCAACTTCAATATCTACACCAAAACACAGAAGTCAAAAAAGATAAAAAATAAATAAATAAATAAATAAATGGGGGCCGGAGAAATAGGATGGAGGCAAGGCATCTGCCTTGCATGCAGAAGGATGGTAGCTCAAATCCCGGCATCCCACGTGGTCCCCTCTGAGCCTGCCAGGAGCGATTTCCAAATATGGAGCCAGAAGTAACCCCTGGTGCTGCCAGGTCTGACCCAAAGCTAATAAATAAATAAATAAATAAATATAGCTAAATAGAGAAAAAAACTATTTTGTGCCCCCCCATTTTTTTCCTGCATAGGCATAGTAAAAATTTGGGGCATTCGAGAGAGAATTCACTTGGCCTAGGACGTACAGGATCTCTCCGCTCTTGAAGTATAGTGTCATAGGATTGACTGTAGGCTCCTTGTATGTTCATTTACTCTCCCCTCGGTTCTTTTGTGGTGTATGGAAGACTTCTGCTTCGTCATGGGCAATAAAATCAGACCTCTGTATCTAGAGATCTTGGTAGCTGTACAGGTCAAGGAGTGGAGCTTATGATGAAGCCTTTCTTTGTGGTTCTAGGAGTTCTGTTCCTTCTGTGCCGTTTTAATCCATCTTCTGTAGTTGGTGGACATGGTCATTGCACTGCTCCTAGGATGGAGTCAAAGATATAGTCTTTTGTTATGTTTCCAGAAGACCCGTTCTGTTGCGATTGTCTCAGTCAGATCTCTGGCATTAGAGACCTTGTTTGTTGTACAGATCGTAGACCAAACCGTCGGCTAGAGCTTTGTTGTTGGTCTCAGGATGCATACTTTCTAGTCATAGTTGTAATGACCAGTCATCTGTAGATAGCGATCTTGGTTTTTGCACAGATCAAGGGTGACAAGTCTTCTGATTTTGTCTTATCGTTGGCTGATGAGGTAGGACGACCTGCTCTTGGATCAAGTTGTTCCCATTTCTCGTTCTCAGGATATCATTTTAGAACTGGCACATGTTGGTGTCAGAGCAGTATTGAGGGTGCCCCGGAAGGGATTTGGTTCCTGGAGCTGTTGTGGAGAACTTTGTCGTTTCTATGTCTAGGATCCAGGAATCAAGGCTGGACAATCAGTGTCTAATTCCCTGGGGTCTAAGTTAGGTCCACATGACATATAATCAAGGTGGGAGATGCCCCTGTGTTGTAAAAACGTAAGAGTTCCTATCCCTAGTAGATGGGAGCTTGTTTATGTGCATGAAATCCCCTCCCCCCCTTATTTTAGTATTCCATTTCAGAAAGAAGTGGTACTACATTATATTGCTGGTGCATTTGAGGGTGGAAAGAGAAGAAAACAAAAATAGGAATAAATATATATATATTTTTTAATTCAGTAAAAAAATAATTAAAGGAGCAAAGTGATGCAGGGTATTACCTTGCATATGGGGAAAACAGGTTAAGAGGTAGTGTTATATAGGTCTTATACTTATGAGAAAAGTACAGGCTTCCTCATTCTCTTTTGAGATTTTCTTGTGGGGTTTGGGCTCCCGGGTGTCTTTTCATCACACACCCTGGGCTTCTTGAGGTTTAGCAAAGATTTGCTGCAGAGAGGTCTTGGGTAGAGTTCTTGCAGTGGACCTAAGTCCAGTATCAAACCACAGTCCACATTAGGGAGAGGTGTAAGGAGGGCCGAATTGCATGAGTCAGTAGGGGTGCTGGTTGTATTTTCTTGCCAGGAACAAGGTGTGGGTTGGGTGGGTGTCTCTTCACTTGGGTGCTGGGTACTGGTTCGTTGGGGTAGGAGGTCGGTCTTGATACCTAATGGATTAAGAACTTAGGGTGAAGAGTTTAAATAAGGTGGGAAATTGGGGGTGGGATTGAGGGGTAAGGGGATAGTTGCATCTCTAAAGGAGAGAGGGATTAGTATATGGGAGGGGCTATATAAACTATATATATGGGTTGTTTATATTTTAGGTTTGGCTCTCAAGAAGGATTCCTATCTCTTTGTGCCCTTGCCCACATATACACATATAGAAGTTAGCTTAGGTATATATTAATGAAAAGAGATGGGAGGGTAAGAGATAAGCTGAATACAGAAAGATAGGTAAATATAGTATGTGCAGGTAAAGAAAGTAATAGATCAAGATTTGGATACATATAGGTTAACATTGTGTTAGTGTTGTCTATCTATATAGGTGTTTACCCTTAGTAGTATTGTCTGCAGCACCTAATATATCAGCTTTTCGTTCCTATAAAGGAAGCAACACTGTGTTTTTTATTTGACATGGATTGAATTGATGATAATGAAGAGGAAAAGGTAGAAGAAGAGGGAGAAAAGAAGAGAGAAAAGGAAAAGAAAAGAGTGTGTGTAGATACCACATCTTAATGATCCACTCATCTGTATTTGGACATCAAGGTTGGTTCCAAGACTTGGCTATAATACTGAGTGCTGCAATAAATAGTGGGGTGTACACATACTTTGGGTTGAATGTCCTTCAGACTTGGGGGTAGATACCTAGGAGAGCAATTGGTGGGCCAAATGGCAGCTCAATTCTGAGTTCCTTGAGCACCCTCCAAACTGTTTTCCATAGGTGTTGGACCAGAGGGCATTACCACCAACAGTGGATGAGAGTTCCTTTCATACCATATACCTGCCAACATAGATTGATCCCATTATTTTTGAAGTGAGCTATCCTCACTGGTGTAAGATGATACCTCATTATTGTCTTGATTTGGATTTCCCTAATGATGAGTGAAGGTGAGCATGTTTTCATGTGTTTGTTGGCCATCTTTTGGTCTTCCTCAGAGAAATGTCTCTTTATTTTGTCTCCCCATTTTTTTTATGGTTTTATTTGGTTTGGGGGGACTCAGCTTTCTGAGTGCTTTGTATATTCTGGATATCAGCCCTTTATATGAAATGTTGAGTTCAAAGATTTTTTTCCCATTCAGTTAACTGTCTTCTTGTTTTAAGTTGGGTTTCTTTTGCCATGCAGAAGCTTTTTAGTTTGATGTAGTCCCACTTGTTTATGTTTGTTGCTAAAGTTCTTGCCATTGGTGCTCCATCCTTGAAGACTTTTTTGATATATAAGTCTTCGAGTGTTCTGCCTAATTTTTCCTCAATAAACTTTATAAATTCAGCTCTGATTTCAAGGTCTTTAATCCATTTTGAGTTGACTTTTGTGTAAGGAGTGAGATATGGGTCAATTTTCAATTTCTTACAGGTTGTTTTCCAGTTGTACCAACACAATTTGTTGAGGAGACTTTCTTTGTTCCATTTCAAGTTATTGACTCTTGCCAAATATTAGTTGACTGTATATCTGGGGATTTATGTCTGGATATTCTGTTCTAACCCATTGGTCTGAGGCTCTACTCTTTAGTACAGTACACCATGCTGTTTTGATCACTATGGCTTTATAGGATAGCTTCAGGTTAGGTAAGGAGATGCCACCCAGCTTCTTGTTTTTTTAGTATGTGTTTGGCTATTCTGGGTCTTTTGTGGTTCCAGATGAATTTTATGATTGATTGTTCTAAGTCTTTAAAGAATGATGTCTGAACTTGGATAGAGATTGCATTAAATCTATATAGGAGTTGGGTAGGATAGTCATTTTGACTATGTTGATTCTACCTGCCCATGAGCATGGGATGTTCTTCCATTTACTTAGATCCGCTTCAATTTCTTTTTGCAGTGTTTTGAAGTTACCCTAGTATAGGTCCTTCACTTCCCTTGTAAGGTTGTTTCCTAGGTACTTAATATTTTTGATACCATTTTAAATGGAATTGTATTATTAAACTCTGTCTCCTCTACTTCATTATTTGTATAGAGAAACGCTGCTGTCTTTTGTGTATTGACTTTGTAGCCAGCCACATTGCTGCATTGGTTAATTGTTTCTAGGAGTTTTATTGTGGACTTTTTAGGGTTTTTGATGTATATCATCATATCATTTGCAAAAAAAAGATAGTTTTAATTCCTCTTTCCCTATTTGAATTCCTTTGATTCCCTTCTCTTGTATGATTACTATTGCTAGGACTTCTAAGACTATGTTGAATAAGAGTGGAGAGAGTGGAAAGCCTTGCCTGGTTCCTGACCTTAGTGGAAATGCTTTCATTTTTTTTTTTTTTTTGCTATTAAGGATAATGTTGGCTGTGGGTTTTTCATAGATAGCTGTAACTATCTTGAGGAAGGTTCCTTCTAACCCTATTTTGCTGAGTGTTTTCAACATGAATGAGTGTTAGATTTTGTCAAATGCCTTCTCTGCATCGTTTGATATGATCATGTGGTTTTTGTCTTTCTTGTTGTTGATGTGGTGTATGATGTTGATTGATTTGCGTATGTTGAATCAGTCTTGCATCCCTGGGATGAAACCCACTTGGTCGTGGTGTATACTCTTTTTGATGTAGTGCTGAATTCGGTTTCCTAAAATTTTGTTGAGTATTTTTGCATCTATGTTCATTAGTGAGATTGGTCTGTAGTTTTCTTTCTTGGTGGTGTCTTTGCCATCTTTGGGGATGAGTGTGATATTAGCCTCATAAAAGGAGTTGGGGTGGATTCCTGTATTTTCAATAGTTTGGAAGAGTCTGTGGAATCAATGGTAGTAAATCTCAGAATGTTTGATAGAATTCACCTGTAAAGCCATCTGGACCTGGACATTTGTTCTTAGGGAATTTCTTGATTACAGCTTCAGTTTCCTCTGAGGTAATTGGCCTGATAAGGCTTTCTAAATCTTCCTTTTCCAGTCTCGGAAGATGGTATTTTTCCAGGAATCTGTCAATTTCTACTAGGTTCTCTAGCCTAACTGAGTATAGTTGCTCATAATATGACCTTATGATATGCTGTATCTCTTGGGGTTCTGTTCTAATCTCTCCCCTTTCATTTGTGATTCTACTAATTTGGGTATTTTTTCTTTCTTTTTTTTTTTTTTTTTGGTGAGTCTTGCCAGTGGTTTGTCTATCTTGTTTATTTTTTCAAAAAAGCAACTCCTGGTCTCATTGATTTTTTGTATTGTTTTCTTAGTTTCTATGCTGTTTATTTCTGCTCTGGTTTTTATTATTTCTTGCCTTCTGGCTGTGATTGGATTTCTTTGTTCCTGTTGCTCCAGTTCCTTAAGGTGATCCTTTAGACTGTTGATTTTTTCATTTTCCTCTTTCCTGACATAGCCCTGTATTGCAATGAGTGAGTTTCCCCCTAATTTCTGCTTTTGCTGTGTCCCACAAATTTTGTCTCTTCATTGTTGTTTATCTCAAGAAATCTTTTTATTTTTTCCTTGAGTTGCTCTTTGATGCAGCTATTTTTGAGCAGCATGTTGTTTAATCTCCATGTGTTGTATTTTCTCCATTGCTTCTTCTTATGGTTAATTTTGACCTCTATTTCATAGTGATCTGATAAGGTGCTTCTAATGATCCTTACATTTGTGGTTTTATGCAAATTAGATTTATATCCCAAGACATGGTATATTCTGGAGAAGGTTCCATGAGGGCTTGAGAAGAATGTGTATTCTGTCTTCCAGGGGTGGAGGGCCCTATATAAGTCTATTAGCCCTAGATCGTCTAGTTTTTCATTTAGGGCTCTTATTTCTTTGCTATTTTTCCTTCTGCTGGATCTGTCCAATGGTGAAAGTGGAGTGTTGAGATCTCCTACTATTATCACATTTTCCTTCATGTGTTTCTCCAGGTTTGTGAGCAGTTACCTCACATATTTTGCTGGCTCTATATTAGGTGCATAAATATTGATCTAGTGTTCCCTGATCAGTAAGTAGTGACCCTCTTTGTCTCTGATCATTTTATTGAGGTTGAATGCAATTTGGTCTGATATAAGAATGGCTGTCCCTGCTCTTTTTTGTTTTACATTAGCCTGAAAAATTAATTTCCATCCTTTATTCTAAGCCTGTGCTTGTCCTGTAATTGCAGGTGTGTTTCTTGGAGGCAGCGGAAGTTCGGTTTATGTTTTCTAATCCAGTTCTCTACTATGTGTCTTTTAATGGGAGAGTTTAGTCCATTAACATTTAGAAAGATAATTGACAGAGAGAACTGTTGTGCAGTTATGTTGTGTAGGGTGGTTGCTGTTACAATCTAGGGTTCAGATTATGTAATTCGTCTCTGAGTAGGTCTTTTAGGATTGGTTTAGTTTGCACAAATACTGCAAGTTCGTTTTTGTTTGAGAATGTTTTTAGCCTACCCTCCAATATGAATGTGAGCTTTGCTGGGTATTGGACCCTAGGTTGGAGATTTCATTTATTCAGTCGTTTAAATAGGTCATTCCATTGTCTTCTTGCTTGAATTGTTTCAAATAGTAGATCTGGTTTGATTCTTATGTCCCTTCCTTTGTACTTAAGGTTTTTTTTTTTATCCCTTATTGCTTTCAGGAGCTCATCTTTCTCTTTGTTTTTTTTTTTTTTTTTCCTTTTTTGCCATTTGGATTACTATATGTGTTGGTATCAGGTTATTAGGGTCTATTTTATTAGGGACTCTTTTCACTTCTTGGATCTGCACCAAAGTCTCTTTCCAAAGGGTGAGGAAGTTTTCTGCTATTATTTCCCTGCCTACTTGTTCTTCCACTTTCCCTATGTCCTCCCGTTCTGGAATACCTGCAATTCTTATATTATTTCTTATGTCTTTGTTCATTAAATACTGGAATTTTTCTTCCAGTGCTTTACCTTTTATTTCCTTGTTGGCTTCTTCGTCGCTTTTTGTTTGCAGTTTTTCTACAAGTTCTTCTATGTACTTCACTAGCTGTGTAATTCTGCTCGTATGGCTCTTTATGGTGATTTAATTTCTTTTAATTCTATATCACTTTCCATAGAGGTTGGACTAGATGGCATTCCCACCAGCAGTAGATAAGAGTTCCTTTCTCTCCACATCCCTGCCAGCACTGATTGTTCCCGTTCTTTGTGATGTGTGCCAATCTCTGTGGTGTGAGATGGTATCTCATAGTTGTTTTGATTCGCATCTCCCTGATGGTCAGTGATGAGGAGCATTTTTTCATGTGCCTTTTGGCCATTTGTATTTCTTTTTTTTTTTATCAAAGTGTCTGTTCATTTCCTCTCCCCATTTTTTGATGGGATTAGTTGTTTTTTTCTTGTAAAGTTCTGTCAGTGCCCTGTATATTTTGGATATTAGCCCATTATTTGCTGGGTGTTGGGTGAATAGTTTTTCCCACTTGGTGGGTGGCTCTTGTATCCTGGACACTATTTCCTTTGAGGTGCAGAAGCTTCTCAGCTTAATGTATTCCCATCTTTTTGTCTCTGCCTGTACTTTTTTGGAAAGTGCAGTTTCCTCCTCAAAGATGCCTTTAGTCTCAATGTCATGGAGTGTTTTATCTACTTGTTGTTCTCTGTACCTTATGGTATCAGGTCTGATATTAAGGTCTTTAATCCATTTGGATTTTACCTTCATACATGATGTTAACTGGGGGTCTATATTCTCTTTTTTGCAAGTGGCTAACCAGCTCTGCCAGCACCACTTGTTGATGAGGCTTTCCCCTGCTCCACTTAGAATTTCTTGCTTCTTTATCAAAGATTAGGTGATTGTATGTCTGGGGAACATTGTCTGAGAACTCAAGCCTATTCCACTGATCTGAGGGTCTGTCTTTATTCCAATACCATGCTGTTTTGATAACTATTGCTTTGTAGTACAGTTTAAAGTTGGGGAAAGTAATGCCTCCCATTTTCCTTTTCCCTAGGAGTGCGTTAGCTATTCGAGGGTGTTTATTGTTCCAGATAAACTTCATAAGTGTTTGATCCACTTGTTTAAAGAATGTCATGGGTATCTTTAAAGGGATCACATTAAATCTGTACAATGCTTTGGGGAATATTGCCATTTTAATTATGTTAATCCTTCCAATCATGAGCAGGGTATGTGTTTCCATTTACGTGTGTCCTCTCTTATTTTTTGGAGCAGGGCTTTATAGTTTTCTTTGTATAGGTCCTTCACGTCTTTGGTCAAGTTGACTCGAAGATATTTGAGTTTGTGTGACACTAATATGAATGAGATTTCCTTCTTTTTTATTTTATTTTTTTTATTTAAACACCTTGATTACATACATGATTGTGTTTCGGTTTCAGTCATAAAAGGAACACCACCCATCACCAGTGCAACATTCCCATCATCCATGTCCCAAATCTCCCTCCTCCCCACCTGACCCCTGCCTGTACTCTAAACAGGCTCTGCATTTCCCTCATACATTCTCAATATTAGGACAGTTCAAAATGTAGTTATTTCTCTAACTAAACTCATCACTCTTTGTGGTGAGCTTCCTGAGGTGAGCTGGAACTTCCAGCTCTTTTCTCTTTTGTGTCTGAAATTTATTATTGCAAGAATGTCTTTCATTTTTCTTAAAACCCATAGATGAGTGAGACCATTCTGCGTTTTTTTCTCTCTCTCTGACTTATTTCACTCAGCATAATAGATTCTGTGTACATCCATGTATAGGAAAATTTCATGACTTCATCTCTCCTGACAGCTGCACAATATTCCATTGTGTATATGTACCACAGTTTCTTTAGCCATTCGTCTGTTGAAGGGCATCTTGGTTGTTTCCAGAGTCTTGCTATGGTAAATAGTGCTGCAATGAATATAGGTGTAAGGAAGGGATTTTTGTATTGTATTTTTGTGTTTTTAGGGTATATTCCTAGGAGTGGTATAGCTGGATCGTATGGGAGCTCGATTTCCAGTTTTTGGAGGAATCTCCATATTGCTTTCCATAAAGGTTGAACTAGATGGCATTCCCACCAGCAGTGGATAAGGGTTCCTTTCTCTCCACATCCCCGCCAGCACTGTTTGTTCTCATTCTTTGTGATGTGTGCCATTCTCTGTGGTGTGAGGTGGTATCTCATTGTTGTTTTGATTTGCATCTCCCTGATGATTAGTGATGTGGAGCATTTCTTCATGTGTCTTTTGGCCATTTGTATTTCTTCTTTGTCAAAGTGTCTGTTCATTTCTTCTCCCCATTTTTTGATGGGATTAGATGTTTTTTTCTTGTAAATTTCTGTCAGTGCCTTGTATATTTTAGAGATTAGCCCCTTATCAGATGGGTATTGGGTGAATAGTTTCTCCCACTCAGTGGGTGGCTCTTGTATCCTGGGCACTATTTCCTTTGAGGTGCAGTGCGGGGTCCTGCAAGCCCCCCCGGAGGGGCCTGGCCAGCAGGAATCAGTCGAGAGGCTCACGGACGACCGCACCTTTATTTAGCAGGGTTAGAAGAACAACCACACCTGTAAAAAATCTAAGAGAGGTTAATAATAATGACCTTTGGCGATCAGACCGTTCAAAGGTGTCTTTATTAGGGTCCTGCATCTCTTATATAGAGGAGGAGAAGGGGGCAGGTAAAAGATGGTGTCAATCATACATTTTGGCGCGAAAGCAATGAGACAAAGGCAGTAAATCATTTTCCAGAAGGGAGGGAGAAGCAGTGACAATCTTGCAAGCACTCCTAAATCAGCAGCTTTCAAGGAATTGCCCTATGACCCTAAAGTAGGGCTTGTAGCCCACTTTCCGGAACTCTCAGCAGTTTTTATGGTGGGGCAAGCTTTGTTGCATTTAGCTTTTAACTCAGGAATGTAGTTAAGGGGAGACTTGGCTCCATGGTATCAGGCAGTGTCTTCCTCCCCTAGGCTGAGAAGTTACTTATTACTTGAAGGTTGCCTTTTTCCTGTTGGTATATGGGCTTATACCAAACAGCACTTAGCAATGAAAAAATGGCAGGGAGTTTTGCAAAAGTAACCACTGAGTCAGTCACGGTAGCCAACAGTGCAGAAGCTTCTCAACTTAATATTTTCCCATCTGTTAAACTCTGTTTTCACTTGCTTGGAGAGTGCAGTTTCCTCCTTGAAGATGCCTGTAGTCTCAATGTCCTGAGAGTTTTGCCTATGTGTTGCTCTATATATCTTATGGTTTGGGGTCGGATATCGAGGTCTTTAATCCATTTGGATTTTACCTTTGTACATGATGTTAGCTGTGGGTCTAAGTTTAATTTTTTGCAAGTGGCTAGCCAGTTGTGCCAACACCACTTGCTGAAGAGGCTTTCTTTGCTCCATTTAGGATTTCCTGCTCCTTTATCAAAAATTAGGTGATTGTATGTCTGGGGAACATTTTCTGAGTATTCAAGCCTATTCCACTGATCTGAGGGTTTGTCCTTATTCCAATACCATGCTGTTTTGATAACTATTGCTTTGTAGTACAGTTTAAAGTTGGGGAAAGTAATTCCTCCCATATTCTTTTTCCCAATGACTGCTTTAGCTATTCTAGGGTGTTTATTGTTCCAAACAAATTTCAAAAGTGCCTGATCCACTTCTTTGAAGAATGTCATGGGTATCTTTGGAGGGATAGCATTGAATCTGAATAATGCCTTGGGGAGTATTGCCATTTTGATGATGTTAATCCTGCCAATCCATGAGCAGGGTATGTGTTTCCATTTCCGCGTGTCCTCTCTTATTTCTTGGAGCAGAGTTTTATAGTTTTCTTTGTATAGGTCCTTCACATTTTTAGTCAAGTTGATTCCAAGATATTAGAGTTTGTGTGGCACTATTGTGAATGGGGTTGTTTGTCCTTAATGTCCATTTCTTCCTTATTACTATTGGTGTATAGAAAGGCCATTGATTTTTGTGTGTTAATTTTGTAGCCTGCCACCTTGCTTATATGAGTCTATTGTTTCTAGAAGCTTTTTGGTAGAGTCTTTAGGGGTTTTCTAAGTAAAGCATCATGTCATCTGCAAACAGGTGAGAGCTTGGACTTCTTCCTTTCCTATCTGGATTCCCTTGATATCTTTTTCTTGCCTAATCGCTATAGCAAGTACTTCCAGTGCTATATTGAATAGGAGTGGTGAGAGAGGACAGCCTTGTCTTGTGCCAGAATTTAGAGGGAAGGCTTTTAGTTTTTCTCCATTGAGGATAATAGTTGCCACTGTCTTGTGGTAGATGGCCTTCACTATATTGAGAAAGGTTCCTTCCATTCCCATCTTGCTGAGAGTTTTGATCAAGAATGGGTGTTGGACCTTATCAAATGCTTTCTCTGCATCTATTGATATGATCATGTGGTATTTATTTTTCTTGTTATTGATGTTGTGTATTATGTTGATAGACTTACGGATGTTAAACCATCATTGCATTCCTGGGATGAAACCTACTTGATCATAGTGGATGATCTTCTTAATGAGGTATTGAATCCTGTTTGCCAGGGGATTTATGTTGAGGATCTTTTGCATCTGACATTCATCAGCGATATTGGGTCTGCAATTTTCTTTTTTCGTAGCATCTCTGTCTGGTTTAGGTATCAGGGTGATGTTGGCTTCATAAAAGCTATTTGGGAGTGTTTCCACTTGTTCAATTTCATGAAAGAGTCTTGCCAGGATTGGTAGTAGTTCCTCTTGGAAAGTTTGATAGACTTCATTAGTGAATCCATCTGGGCCTGGGCTTCTGTTTTTGGGCAGACTTTTGATTACCATTTTTATTTCATCAATTGTGATGGGGGTGTTTAGATATGCTACATCCTCTTTTTTCAACCATGGAAGATTATAAGAGTCCAAGAATTTATCCATTTCTTCCAGGTCTTCATTTTTAGTGGCATAGAGTTTTTTCAAAGTAGTTTCTGATTACCCTTTGATATCTCTGTCATATCAGTAGTGATCTCTTCCTTTTTCATTCCTAATATGAGTTATCAAGTTTCTCTCTCTCTCTTTCTTTGTTAGGTTTGCCAGTGGTCTATCAATCTTGTTTATTTTTTCAAAGAACCAACTTCTGCTTTCATTGATCTTCTGACTGTTTTTTTGGGGTTTCCACTTCGTTGATTTCTGGCTCTCAGCTTTGTTATTTCCTTCTGTCTTCCTATTTTTGGGTTCTTTTGTTGAGTACCTTTCTAGTTCTATTAGCTGTGTCATTAAGCTACTCAGGTAAGCTCCTTCTTCCTTCCTGATGTTTGCTTGCAAAGCTATAAATTTTCCTCTCAGTTCTGCTTGTGTGCTGTGTCCCATAAGTTCTGATAGTTTGTGTCTTTATTTGTCATTTGTTTCCAGGAACCTTTTTATTTCCTCCTTGATTTCATCTTGGACCCACTGGTTATTGAGTATGAGGTTGTTTTAACTTCCAGGTGTTTAAAGTGTTTTCTTCTGATTCCCTTTGGAGTTCACAAAGTAATTTCAGAGCCCCCTTGTGGTCAGCGAAGGTAGTCTGCAAAATTTCTATCCTCTTGATCTTATGGAGGTATGTTTTATGTGCCAGCATGATAGTCCTATCCTGGGAGAATGTCCCATGTACATTGAGAAGAATGTGTATCCAGGTTTCTGGGATGGAGTGTCCTATATATATCCACTAGGCCTCTTTCTTCCATTTCTCTCCTCAGGTCTAGTATATTCTTGTTGGGGTTTTCAGTCTGGTTGACCTATCCAGTGTTGACAAAGCAGTGTTTGAGGGTCCCCCAACAATTATTGTGTTGTTATTGATATTGTTTTTCAGATTTGTCAACAGTTGTTTTAAATATTTTTGCTGGCCCCTCATTTGGTGCATATATGTTTAGGAGAGTGAATTCTTCCTGCTCTACATACCCCCTTGATTTAATATAAAATGTCCATCTTTGTCCCTTACAACCTTCCTGAGTATAAAGTTTGCATTATCTGATATTAGTATGGCCACTCCAGCTTTTTTATGGGTATTGTTTGCTTGGATAATTTTTCTCCAGCCTTTTATTTTGAGTCTATGTTTGTTCTGACTATTCAAGTGCGTTTCTTGTAGGCAGCAGAAGGTTGGATTGAGTTTTTTGATCCATTTAGCCACTCTGTGTCTCTTGACTGGTGCATTTAGTCCATTGACGTTGAGAGAAAGAATTGTCCTGGGATTTAATGCCATCTTTATATCGAAATTTGGGTGTGTCTTTTGGTTAAGTCTTGTTTTAAATTAGGTCTTTCAGTTTGTCTCTTAAGACTGGTTTTGAGTCTATAAAGTTTTCTGAGCTGTTTTTTGTCTAGTGAAACCATGTATTCTTCCGTCAAACCGGAAAGTGAGTTTTGCTGGGTACAGTATTCTAGGTGAAGCATTCATTTCATTCAGTCTTGTCACAATATCCCACCACTGCTTTCTGGTGACAGATCTGCTGTAAATCTCAAGGATGCTTGCTTGAATGTAATTTCCCCTTTTGATCTTGCTGTTTTCAGAATTCTGTCTCTATCTGTGGGATTTGTCTTTGTGACTAGGATGTGTCTTGGGGTGGTTTTTCTTGGGTCTCTTTTGGTTGGTACTCTTCGAGCAAGCAGGATTTGATCACATATATTCTTTAGATCTGGAAGTTTCTCTTTAATGATGTTCTTGGAACGTTGATTCTTCCTGAATTTTTCTTCCTGGGTCTCTGGGACTCCAATGATTCTTAAGTTGTTTCTGTTGATCTTATCATATACTTCTATTTTCATCTGTTCCCATTCTTTGACTAATTTTTCCATTGTCTGTTCATTTGCTTTAAGTTTTTTTTTCCAATTTCTCCTGCTGTATGGAAGTGTTTATGTATCTCATCTTCCACGCACCAGCACCAAGTCTTGTTCTTCACGTTCTGATACCCTGTCCCAGAGCTTATCCATTTTGTCATTCACTTCGGTTACTGATTTTTTCAGGCCTGTTAGTTGACATGTTATTTCAGTTTGGAGTTTTGTGATTTCTGTCTTCATATTTTCTTGATTATTATTAGTGTTCTGTTCCACTCTATCCATGGTTTTTTTGAGGTCCTTGAGCATCTTCCATATTGCTACTCTAAAGTCCTTATCTGAGAGGTTGATTAGTTTGTTGGTCATTATCCGGTCTGGAGAGAAGTTCTTGCTTCTGTGATCCAACACAGTTCTTAGTGTGTTTTTTTTTCTTCTTGTGATGGTGTTATTTTTTTTAGAAAGAGCGCACGGCTGCGTAGCGAAGTGGAGCTAAGGTGCTTCTGGAGCCTCTTTTCAGCCCACTCTCAAGAGGTTCACGCAACAGGATAGTAGAGAGACACACACAGGCAGCACTCACAGTTTTTCACAGTCGGGCCCCACTGGACAGGCGTAGTTTTTACTCGCTTGCTTAGCAGCTTCAGAATACTGTATTTTTGGGTTCGCTTCCCAGGACTCTGAGGAGAGTTGCTGGGTAGCTTCAGTTTTGGGGGGGTTTGCTTCCCAGGGCTCTGAGGTGAGCTTCCGGAGTTCAGGAAAGACAGAGAAGAGTAGGACAGGGCTCCCTTCAGGTCCTCAGTTTCCTCAGAAGAAGCACAACCGGGTGGAGACTCTGCAGGTAGAGCAATCAGCACTCTGCCTGGCAACCCCCACATGCAGCCATTTCTTACTCACTCACTGGCTCGCTGGCTAGCTTCCGAAAGTGGTTTTTTTGGAGTTCGCTTCCCAGGGCTCTGAGGAGAGCTTCCAGAGTTCAGGAAAGACAGAGAAGAGTAGGACAGGGCTCCCTTCAGGTCCTCAGTTTCCTCAGAAGAAGCACAACCGGGTGGAGACTCTGCAGGTAGAGCAATCAGTACTCTGCCTGGCAACCCCCACATCCAGCCATTTCTTACTCTCGAAATTTCCTTCTTGACATCCATCTCTTCCCTATAATTATTGGTGTGAAAAAAGGCCATTGATTTCTGTGTGTTAATTTTGTAGCCTGCCACCTTGCTATATGAGTCTATTGTTTCTAGAAGCTTTTTGGTAGAGACTTTAGAGTTTTCTGAGTATTATGTCATCTGCAAACAGTGAGAGTTTGACTTCTTCCTTTCCTATCTGGATTTCCTTGATATCTTTTTCTTGTCTAATCACTATAGCAAGCAGCTCCAGTACTATGTTGAAGAGGAGTGGTGAGAGCGAACAGCCTTGTCTTGTACCAGAATTTAGAGGAAAGGCTTTTAGTTTTTCTCCATTGAGGATAATATTGCCATTGACTTGTGGGAGATGGCTTTAACTAGATTGAGAAAGGTTCCTTCCATTCGCATCTTGCTGAGTGTTTTGATCAAGAATGGGTGTTGGACCTTATCAAATGCTTTCTCTGTGTCTACTGATATGACCATGTGATTTTTATTTTTCTTGTTGTTGATGTTGTGTATGATGTTGATAGATTTATGGATGTTAAACCATCCTTGCATACCTGGGATGAAACCTACTTGGTCGTAGTGTATGATCTTCTTGATGATGCTTTGTATCCTATTTGCCATGATTTTGTTGAAGATCTTTGCATGATGCAAAGATGAGTATTCATCAGGAATATTGGTCTGTAACTTTTTTTTTTGGCAGCATCTCTGTCTGGTTTTGGTATCAAGGCATTGTTGGTTTCATAAAAGCTGTTTGGGAGTGTTCCCGTTTTTTCAATTTCATGAAAGAGCCTGGCTAGGATTGGTAGTAGCTCCTCTTGAAAGGTTTGAAAGAATTCATTAATAAATCCATCTGGGCCTGGGATTTTCTTTTTGGGCAGATGTTTGATTATAGTTTCAATTTCCTCAATAGTGATGGGGGTCTTTAGATATGCTACATACTCCTTACTTAACTGTGGAAGGTTATAAGTGTTCAAGAATTTATTTATTTCTTCTAGGTTCTCATGCCTAGTAGCATAAAGGTTCTCAAAGTAGTTTCTGATTACCCTTTGGATCTCTGCAATATCTGTCGTGATCTCCCCCTTTTCATTTCTAATATGGGTTATCATGTTTCTCTCTCTTTTTTTTTGTGAGTTTTGCTAATGGTCTATCAATCTTGTTTATTTTTTCAAAGAACCAACTTCTGCTTTCGTTGATCTTTCGGATTGTTTTTTGGGTTTCCACTTAGTTGATTTCTGCTCTCAGCTTTGTTATTTCCTTCTGTCTCCCTATTTTTTCTCTTTTTTTAAATATTTTTATTTAAACATCTTGATTTTAAATATGATTGTGATTAGGTTCAGTCATGTAAAGAACACACTCCTTCACCAGTGCAACATTCCCACCACCAATGTCCCAAATCTCCCTCCATCCCACCCCAACCCCACCTGTACTCTTAACAGGCTTTCCAGTTCCCTCATTAATTCACATGTTTATGCTAGTTTTCAGTGTAGTTATTTCTGTAAATGCACTCACCACTCTTTGTGTTGAGATTCTTGAAGTGAGCTAAAAGTTCCTGCTCTCCTCTCATTGTCTCTGAGGATTTTTGCAAAAGTGACTGTTATTTTTCTTAAAACCCATAGTTGGGTCCTTTTGTTGAGCACTTTCTAATTCTATGAGCTGCATCATTAAGCTATTCAGGTAGGCCCTTCTTCATTCCTGATGTGTGCTTTCAAAGCTATAAATTTTCCTCTCAGGACCGCTTTTGCTGTGTCCCATAGATTCTGGCAGTTTGTGTCTTCATTGTCTTTTGTTCCCAGGAAAGTTTTGATTTTCTCTTTGATTTCATCTCGGACCCACTTATTGTTCAGTAGCAGGCTGTTTAATTTCCAATTGTTAAAGTTTTTCTTCTGTGTGGCTTTGTAGTTCACATATAATTTCAGAGCCTTGTGGTCAGCAAAGGTAGCCTGAAAGATTTATATTTTCTTGCTTTTATGAAGGTATGTTTTATGTGTCAGCATGTAGTCTATCCTGGAGAATGACCCATGTACATTGGAAAAGAATGTGTATCCACGTATTTTGGGGTGGAGTGCCCTATATATATCTACTAGTCCTCTTTCTTCCATTAGTCTTTTCAGGGCTAGTATGTTTTTTGTTGGGTTTCAGACTGGTTGACCTATCAAGAGTTGACAGGGCCGTTTTGAAGTCTCCCACAATTATTGTGTTATTATTGATGTCTTCTTTCAGATTTGTGAGTAATTGTATTAGATAATTTGCTGGTCTCTCATTGGGTGCATATATGTTTAATAGTCTGATTTCTTCCTGTTGCACATATCCCTTGATTAGTACATAGTGTTCATCTTTGTCCCTTACAACTTTTCTGAGTATAAAGTTGGTATCATCAGATATTAATATGGCCACCCCAGCTTTTTTAAGGGTGTTGTTTGCTTGGATGATTTTCCTCCAGCCTTTGATTTTGAGTCTGTTTGTTCTCACTATTTAGTTGTGTTTCTTGCAGGCAGCAGAAGGTTGAATGCATCTTTTTGACCCATTTTGCCACTCTGTGTCTTTTAATTGGTGAAATTAGTCCATTGACATTGAGGGAGATGATTGTCATAGGATTTAATGTCATCTTTGTAGATAAGTTTGCTGTGTTTCTTGGTCTCTCTTTTCTTAAAGTAGACATTTCAGATTTTTCTTTAAGGCTGGTTTTTCATCTGTGAAGTTTCTGAACTGTTGTTTATCCATGAAGCTATGTATCCTTCTTTCAAACCTAAATGTGAGTCGGGATGGGTGCAGTATTTTTAGTGAGGCATCCATTTTATTCAGTCTTGTCACAATATACCACCACTGTCTTCTGGTTTTGAGAGTTTCTTGTGACATGTCTGCTGTAAGTCTCTAGGGATGCTCCTTTGAATGTAATTTTTTCTTTTTGATCTTGCT
This sequence comes from Suncus etruscus, assembly GCF_024139225.1. Classification (NCBI taxonomy): domain Eukaryota; kingdom Metazoa; phylum Chordata; class Mammalia; order Eulipotyphla; family Soricidae; genus Suncus; species Suncus etruscus. The sequence continues at coordinate 30,602,058 of NC_064855.1, read as the reverse complement.
GCTTTCAATATTCTATCTCTATCTGTGGGATTTGTCATCATAACGAGGATGTGTTTTGGGTTGTTTTTCTTTGGATCTCTTTTAGCTGGTACTCTTCGGGCATGCAGGATTTGATTGCATGTAGTCTTTACCTCTGGGAGTATCCCTTTGATGATGTCTTTGACAGTTGATTCTTCCTGGAGATCTCCTACCTGGGTCTCTGGGACTCCAATGATTCTTGGTTGTTTCTGTTGAGTTTATCGAAGACTCTATTTTCTTTTTTTTTTTTTTTTTTTTTACATAACTGAGGTTCTCAGTGTTCTTTTTTGTTTGTTTGTTTTTGGGTCACACCCGGCAGCGCTCAGGGGTTACTCCTGGCTTCATGCTCAGAAATCTCTCCTGGCAGGCTCAGGGAACCATATGGGATGCCGGGATTTGAACCACCAACCTTTTGCATGCAAGGCAAATGCACTACCTCCATGCTATCTCTCCAGCCCCCTCAGTGTTCTTTTTTTTTTTTCTTTTTTTATCTTTATTTAAACACCGTGATTACAAACATGATTATAGTTGTATGATTACAGTCATGTAAAGAGCACCCCCCTTCACCGGTGCAACATTCCCACCACCAATTTCCCAGATCTCCCTCCTCCCCACCCCCCTACACCTGTACTCGAGACAGGCTTTCTACTTCCCTCATTCATTCACATTTTATGATAGTTTTCAGTGTAGTCATCTCTGCAACTGCACTCATCACTCTATGTGATGAGCTGCATGTCCTGAGCTGCACCTACCAGCCCTCATCTCTCTTGGAAGACTCTATTTTCATCTGTTCAATTTTCTTGAGTACATTTTCCATTGCCTGATCGTTTGTCTTAAGTTTCTTTTCCAATTTCTTCTGCTGTGTTGAGTTTTTCTACATCTCATCTTCCATCATGCTGATTCTCTCCTCAGCTGCTGTTACCCTGCTGGCAAGGCCATCCATTGAGGTTTTCAGTTGAGTTACCATGTTTTTCAGATCTGTTATTTCAGTTTGGAGTTTTCTGATTTCTGTCTTTGTGTTCTGTTCAGATCAATCTATGCTTTCTTTGAGTTCTACAAACATCTTTCATATTGTTATTTTAAGTTCCTTATCTGAGCGGTTAATCAGATGATTGGAATTTTTTAGTTCATCCAAGCTATCGTCTTCATTCTCTGTGCATGGTGTTTGCCTGCGAGGTTTCCCGATTGTCATGCTTGTAGTGTGATTTTTTTCTGCATGTTGTGGTGGATTCATTAGTTAGAGCGTGTCACTGCGAAGTGAAGCAGAGTGGCCATACTGTTTTGGAGCCTCTGGGAAAGCTATTTTTCTGGGCCCTTTTCGGCCCACTCCCAAGTTGTTCAGGAGATAGGACAGTGGAAAAACACGCACAGGCAACACTCATAGTTTCTCACAGTTGGGAACCACTGGGCAAACGTAGATATTCCCAGCCTGACATCACAAACAGGGGACTTGCCTTTCTGCAGAATACTGCAGATAGCTGGTTTTTATAGTCGGACACAGTTTCTTGGCTTCCTGCCCTTGGATGAGCCTCTGGGAGAGATATTTTTCTGGGCCCTTTTTGGCCCACTTCCAAGAGGTTCAGGAGACAGGGCAGTGGAAAAACACGCACAGGCAACACTCACAGTTTCTCCTTCTTCTTTTTTAATTTTTTTCCTTTCTCCTTCTAAAGGGAAAATTTTCACAGCTACACAGACTCCTCCAAGTTCCTTTTTTCTTTACTTTTCTTTTCTTTTTACTTTTACTCCTTTTGCTTTTGTTTTTGTTTTCTTCTCCCTTATCTTTTAATGTATCTCCAAGAGATATATTCAGCCTCAAAATTTAAGAGGGGGAAAATAGAGCAGACAATCAAATGAACATTTAGTGGAAATAAAAAATGATCAGACTTGAACACCAAACTCATAGTCAATGACAACAGAATTGATACCCAGTTTACAACAAGCTGTACAAGTGGGGAACAGTTACACTAGCATTATGGGGGGGGTAAAGGAGGGAGATATGGAATGCATGCTGGGAATAAAGATGGAGAGAATACATTAGTGGTGGGAATGCCCCTCATCCATTGTCACTCTATGCCTTAAATATTTCTATGAAATAATTGTAATTCACTTTGACCACAATAAAAATTAAAAAACATAAAAAGGAGTGCATATGGTTCCAGCTCATAGGGAGGTTACTAGCAGCACCCCCTAGGCACTGGTCACTAGGAACCAGACAGGAGGTGTAGGAGCCCAAGATCAAGGTGGATAGGGAGGGTTTGGCACATTGGGGATAAAGTGGATGGTAGAGCTTGGGGCTTGGGCACTGAAATAGTCTTCCATCCCCTGTAGACTCATCTTCTAGAAGGCTTTGTATATGTGTCTGGTGGGGGAGCCTCTAATCCCAGTATATGCTCAATGCCAACTATGACAGTATAATTTGGGTCCAGAGAGATAATACAGTGAGCAGGGTGCTTGCCTTTCATTCAGCAGGCCTGGATTCAGCCCCAAAATCTCATATACTCTGCAGGAGTATATCCCTGAGTTCACAGCCAGAATTAAATCTGAACAGTGCTGAGTGTGGCCCCAAACAAAAACAAACAAACAAACAAGAAACAATAAAATGTACTTTGTTTCTTGCCAGGAAGATGCTGTTTGCAATAGTCATTGGGAACCATCTCCCAGGCACTGCTCTGCCTAGTAGGAATCCCTTCCACTGTGCACCTGAGGAGACATGGTCTTGTGCCTCTGTGTCCAGCTCTTCCAAAGATCAAAGCTCCTTCCGTGGTACTAGAAGGAAATGCAGGCCAAAGGAGATGTCCTGAATTGTTTGAATTGGAACCTTTCCAATTTGATTTGGGCTAAGTCTCTGCATGACCATTCTATAGCTCATCCAGGGTCTAATGCCACTAACGGCACATATAAACAAAATTGAGTCAAACTAGAACCCATTGTATAGGGCTCAGTTAGTCAGCTCCCTCTACCCATTCTGCTTCACCCATTCTAGGCCCCTAGAGTTCTGGGGTCCACATTTTGTCTGATTGAGTCAGAGCCATTTATTGGATTTCTGCTCCAATGCCATTTTCTCCTGGAGGTTCTTCCAAAGGGGGCCTCAAGAGCTGGGAAAATGTCTGGTATCTCTAGGTTCCCCTCCTCACTACTTCTTCCTGGCTTTCTTATACTTCTTTTTATAAAATCTTTATTCATTGGGTTCCTATATATATAAAGCACTTTGAATCCTAATGAAAGTTAATACCAGTAGTACTATTGGTTTTGAAAAGAATTAAACACATCTCTTGATTAGCTGGAGCCCTGCTACAAAGTAAACAGCCTATAGCATCTTGTTTCTTCCCTTGCTGCTAGAACCAGTTCAGAAAGCGATAACCAGACAGTAACAGACTTGTTTTCTGCTGTTAATCTTTGTTAAAAGAAGAACTCTTGGAGCCAGAGAGGTAGCACTGGGATTACGGCACTTGCCTGCTATATAACCAAGCCTGACTTGATGTCAGCCACTGCATGGTTCTCTGTTAGGGAGAATAGTCCCCACTGGGCTTGCACCTCAGTCCTTCACCCAAAAATAGATGGAAAAGAAACAATTCATAGATAGGATCCTTCCTGTTACTGTGTTCCTATCTCTTTAATCCCCAAGGAAATAGTCAATCTTACTAATATAATTATTATTTTGTTCTGAAAGGGAGCTCACACCCAGAAATACTCCAGGCTTATCCCTGGTACTGCACTCAAGAATCATTCCTGAAGATGCTTAAGGGGACAAATGCAGTTCCTGGATTGGAACTAGTGTTGGCACATGCAAGGCCTTAGACACTTGCCCAGCTCTCTGGTTCCAACAGAGTGGACTTTAAGATCATGTCCCTTGGAGGGATGATTAATGCAAGAGTATTCCCAACTCTTAAAGAATCACACCCTTCTGCTTCCTACTGTGGGGCACTAGCTCTTCACCACCATGCTCAGCTCACTGGCTTTCACAAGCATTTTGTCCCTCCTGCCTGGCCTGTGTCTTGTTTTCTTTGTCCTCCAAGGCTTCACTACAGTAGAAAAAAGCCCAGGGAGAGTCAGAGACTAAGCAGGCAGCACCTTCATACTCTGTAATGTGGGATCAGGAGAAATATTCAGGAATATATTTGGAAAGGGCTCAGGGGAGATGCTGCTCTGATTGCACCAGCTCAAGACCTGTCCTAGCTGAACTAAACCAGGGAACTGAACTCTGTACCTTGTAAAAGCCTTTCTAAGGCTATATACCTAGTACAAGCCCCTAACTTTGTGTTGTGGGTCAGTATGTGAAAACAAAGAAAACTCCATTGAGTGCAAATATTTCTATGGATAGGAGTTCTATTAATAGAGATTCATTAAGCAACCCACATTTGGGAAATATTGGACATAAACAAATAATTAGCTAAAGAGCTGCTCTGATCCAGACTCTTTCCAGGAAACAGAAATGAAATTCATTGACATAATGGAGAAAAAAAATTTTTTAAATAAATCCCCAAACACCCAGGAAAATAACTTAAATATAGTCAGTGTTCTGACCCTTTTGAACAATTTTCTCACATGTGTCCTTTCTATGTTATGGTTTTATATAAAGAATGTGGCACTTGCTGTTCTAAAAGGATTCTTGAGATGTAGCCCCAAATAGGAAAATTATAATGGGCCATTTCATCTGACATTCCCAAGTCTTGGTTTCTTAATTTGAGACCTTTGACCACCTCCAGTCTTTAAAACCTTCCATATTGTTATAGAAATATGTTTTCTGTATTTTGAGAGGTTGCCCTATGTGTGAAGTCTATGAGGGGATTCCTTTAAACCTTCCCCACACTGAGTCCCAGACAAGGTCTCCCAAGGGAAAACAAGTCTGTCTATCTGATCTTCTAGAGTCCTTGGGATCAAATCTAAACATTGGATATGACAGGAACCACGGCTGCTTAACAATTTGGGTGTGCAGAGGCCCTTTTGGAGAGAAGCCATTTCTAGGCATAGATTTCTATCCATGGACAAAGATGCCAGAGGAATTGAAAGAGGTTCAGATCCTAGAATACCTCCTCCAAGCAGCTCAAATTACCCACCACATAAAAAACTGTTGCTGGCACCTTGTACTAGGTATATTGAGGACCCTGATCTCAAAGTACACTTTTCTTACCCCAGTGGTTTGTGGTATTTCTCATGGTGTCCTCCACCCCCAGGAACTAGGGAAATGCCTCTGGAGAAGAGGAGCAATTTTCAATATTAAATTGGCTGAGTAAAAACCCTTGCAGAAGCATCAAAAAGCCATAGAAGCCCTCCTGCCAATTTCAGCTTAACCAGTGTGTGTCAATGAGTGCCAGTCAGTGCCAATGAGTGCCAGTCTGTACCACTCAGTTGCAGCCTGTGCCAGCCAGTGTTATTGTGTACAATTATACCAGTCAATGCCAGTACATGCCAGTTGGTGTCAGTGCCAATGTGTGCTAGTCTGTGCTAGCATATACCAGTCAGAGCCAATATATGCCAGTGGGTGCAAATGTGTACCTGTCACTACCAATGTGTGCCTTTGAGGGTCAAAGTGTGCCTGTCACTGCTAGTATGTGTCAGACAGTGCCAGTGTATGTCAGTGCCAATATATACTAATTTGGCCCATTGTCCCAAACAGTGGCCACATGTGCCCATCTTTGCCTATGTGTGCCAGTCAGTTCCAGTCAGTGTCAATGTGTGATACCACTTCCAGTTAGGGCAATGTGTGCCAGTTAGTGCCAGTCAGTACTAATATGCTACTGTGTGTCAGTCAGTAAAAATCAGTGCCCATGTTGGCCAGACTGTGCCTATGTTTGCCAGCATGTGCCACTCAGTGTCAATGGGTGATAGACAATGCCAGTATTGCCAACTGCTGTCCTGTGTGGCAGCCAGTGCCAGTGTGTGCCAGTCAGCAAAGATATGTGGCAGTCAGTTCCAGTGCATGCCATCCAGTGTCAATGAATGCCAGTATGTTCCAGTTATTACCAATGTGTGCTGGTGTGTGCCAATGTGTGCTAGTCAGTGCCCTATGTTCCAGTCAGTGCCGATCAGTGCAAGTGTCTGCCAGTCAGTACAAATGTCAATGCAAATGTGTGTCAGTGAGTTTCAGTGAATTCCAATGTGTGCCTTTTAGGGCTAATGTGTGCCACTGGGTATCAGTGAGTGCCAGTGAGTCCCAATACTTGCCAATGCCAGTGTTTACCAATGTGTGGTATAGTTTTTCTTATTTCTTTCTTTCCTAGTTCATTGTTCAACAATACAACACGTTTTGTGTATGCATTTTGTAACGCATTATTTTACTATACTGGTTATTATTTCCAGTATTATATTAGTAGAGCTTCTAGGGCTTTCTGTGTACATTATCATGTTACCTGCAACTAGTGCCAGTTGTGCTAATTCTGAATTCTTTTATTTTCCTATTGATGCCTAACTGCTTTGCTAGAATTTCAATGCTTAGACGAATACTTGTAGTGATAACAGGCACAATTATCTTGTTCCTGATATTAAGGAAAAGGCTTTCAATATCATTGTGGGTAAGCCATTAGCTATTTTTTTTACTATAAACATTCTTTATTATGCTCAGGAATATTTCTTTTGTACTAATTTTATTGAATGTTTTTATTGAATGGGTGTTGATTCTTTTCTTTTTTATATAATTTATTTGTAGACTATCACATAGTTGATAATAGTTGATCATAATATATTGTTTCCAGGCAAGTGGAAGCAAAATTATTTTTAAAATAAAAAGATAAAATAATAACTAAAAGTACAGCTACAAGAAAATTTGTGAAAATGATTGTATCTCACAATGAAGTCATTAAGTCATTGTCAGAAGATTTAGAAAGCTCTTGTTGCTAATTAATCATGCTGTTATTTTTGTTTCTGAACATTAGGTGGCTTCAGAAATATATTTGATTCTATAATGGCGTTACTATGGGTATGACAGAATTAAAATATTGAGTTGTCACAATGATGTAGCCACATGGTCCAGGAATTCCAAGCACTGTTACTGATACTGCAGCTTTTATGGGACCTGTTTTTGGAAATACAAGAAGGTGGGAGTGGAGAGGATCTTTTCACTCACTCCAAAAAAGTCCTGGTGATATCAGGACTGGTATGCCCAGAATTTTGGTCAAATTGGTGTCTCTGCAGGGAACTGTAGAAGAGTGTTGAAGCAGGGCCATTGGAGAAGTAATGGTTGTGCTTGTTAAATGCAGCAGGTGAAGGGACTTGATCTGCCCTTTCCTTCCAATATTGCCAGATTTTAGTTACACAGCCCATGAACCCATAGCTTTTCATGGTTTGGTTTATATCTTTTTCAAGAACAAAGTGTGACATTGGAACTGACAAAATGCTGACATAGTGACTACATTTGTGGGCATTGGTTATTGAAAGCTTCTTTCACATCATTTTATTTCTTCTTCTTTTGATCATGTGCTTTATCTTATTTTAGTTGGTGTAGTTTATTTGTGTATGTTGAATGATCCTCAAATTCCTTGAATGAAATAAGGAATGATCTTTTTACATATGGTTGAACTTAGTTTGATAACATTTTTTAATTATTAATTTTTATTTTGACCATATTGACTTACATATTTTTCACAGTAGTATAGGTACATATCATCATACAATCAGGGGATAACATTTTGTTGAAAATTTTTGCATGTTTATTTGCTAAGATCCTGGCTCATAGCTTTCTTTTCCCTATGTGACATCTTGTTTACTTTCGGTCTTGGCCCTGATGGTTTCAATAGAATGGGCTTGAAAACATTCTTCAATTTTTAACATGATTTCTATATGAATAGATTTTTTTTTTTGGTTTTAAAAATATGGAACGCTTCACGAATTTGCGTGTCATCCTTGTGCAGGGACCATGCTAATCTTCTCTGTATCGTTCCAATTTTAGTATATGTGCTGCCGAAGCGAGCACTATATGAATAGATTTTAACTTGTGTCTTAAATTATCAACAGACCTCAACATTGAATCCTGGCCTCATGATTTTTTAGAAGATATTTTTAATTACTGTTACAATTTTTCTTATGAAGATTTCATTAAATTAAGTTTTCTAAAATTTTCTCCTAATTTGATAAGTTTTGTGATTGTCTACTTCTTTTAGAATTTTGTTTTATATTTTTATTGAAATACAGTTTTTCATAGTAATATCTTATGATTATTTGTATTTCTGTGGTATCTGTCATAAACTAAACTCTTTCAATTCTGAGCATTCATTAGAGTTTTTTTTTCTGAATGAGCTTCTGTAAAATTTTGTCCATTTTTATTAACTTTATAAAATGTTTTTTATTTTAGTGATTTTTTAAAATTCTCATGTTTAGTTTTAATTCATTGATATTCTGGTTCTTTTCTTTTTCTTTTTATTTTTTTTTGTTTTGTTTTTTTTGGGGGCGGCCACACCTGGTGGCGCTCAGGGGTTATTCCTGGCTCTGCATTCAGAAATCACACCTGGCTCATGGGACCATAGAGATGCTGGGAATTGAACCCACATCCATCCTGGGTCAGCCGTCAGCAAGGCAAATGCCCTACCACTATGCTACCACTCTAGCCCCTATTTTCCTTTCTTACATGTATTTTTCCATCTGTTCTTTTTTAAGTCCCTTTGCATTTTGTTTAGGCTGTTTATTTCATATTTTTCTTATTTATGGTGTAGATTTGCATCTCTCTGTATTGCACCCAATAGGGTGTTGTTCATATCTTATATTTCATAGAACAATTAATTTTTGTTTTCAGCATATTAAATTTTTCCTTTGATTCTCTCATTGAACCTGTAACTCTTCAGTACTATGTTGTATAGGTGCCATATGTTTGAGGATTATCCAGCTTTTTTTTTTCCCTAGTTGATTTCTACTATGTTGTATACTATGTTCAGAAAATATACCATATATAATTTTGGTTTAGAGAATATATTTATTTGATGTCTGTTTTGTGTTATAATATGTGATACGTCATTGAATGTTTTGTGCATGCAGAGGAAGAATGTATACTTAGATGTATGTGAGGACGTTGATTAGGTTTATCTGATCTAACTCCTTATTTAGGACTACTTCCATAGAGTTCTTTAGGAGAGCAGTACTAGAGATAGGACTAAAGTAGTCTGACAAAGACAGACCACAGGCAGAGAAGGCCTTGCAGAGGACCTGAGATACAGTACTAGACGGTTCTGCAGAGGCAGAGAACTACAGCTCTGAGTTCTTGAAAAATCTAGGGCATGCTCTAGAGTTGTGTCAGGATATCTGGCAATATCTGGCAGCTGCAAACAAGCAGGAATGAAAACTATAGGGTTCACTGGCTGGCTATGCTTTTGGTCATCAGAGGTGTGTTTGCTGGTTTTAGGGGAACAATGTACTTGCCCTCAAGTAGATGGGGCCAATCAGAACTGAACCCTATTAGTAATTTTCTAACAACCTATCACTAAATCAGCTTCCTTCTGGAATTAGATGAATTTGGGTCTAAGGAGGAAGGTTCCAATAATTCTTAGCCCACACTCATCACTGTTGTTATCAGCAAGATTGCAAAGATCTGGCTGTAAAATGCCTTGAAGCATTTCTGTTTTAGGTCTACTTTACCAAATATCTCCCTCACAGGAACTGAAGCTACATAATCTGATAGTTGTAGGGTAATTCATGATGTTGAGCATGATATTCTATATACCCACTTATCACTGGCTCTTCTTTGGAGGAAAGGTGTCTATTCCATTCTACTAAAATCTGAAATCTGATTTGAAATCTAAATTCAAGTTTCATTCTAAATTTGATATCTGATTCTTTAAACATTTTAATAACTTGTGTGAGTTCCTTGTGTATTTCAGATATTATGTTTTTTTTGTTTTGGGCCATATCCAGTGGTACTCAGTTTACTCATGGTTCTCCACTCAAGCATCCTCCAGTTGGTGTTTAAGGAACCATATAGGGTGCCTAGCATTAAATCTGGGTCTTCCTTGTGCTAAGTAAACAGTATATCTTTGCCGTATCTCTCCAGCTCTATTTCAGATCATTTGACCCCTTATGAGACCTGATTTGTGACTATTTCTCCTCAGTTTTGTAACTTTCTTTTTTTTTTTTCTTTTTTTTTTTTTTTTTTGCTTTTGTTGACTTTCATTGTTGTGTAAAAGTTTCTGTATTTTTTGCATGTAGTTCTTCTCATTTATTTTTCCCTATTTACTTTGTGTACATTGTTTGTTTAAAAACATGTTTCAAGACCCATATTCAGAGATTTTCTGGTAGAAGTTCTATAGTTTTCGCTCTTCCATGGAAGATTTTGCTCCTGATTCAGACAATTTTGCTAATGATATAAGATTTGTGTTTCATTCTTTTACAGTCTTCTCCTTTATAATCTATACACAACAGAGAGTTTTTAGGAAAATGTGTTTTCAACAAATGGTCTTATGTGTGTATTGAGATGATAATATAATTTAGCAATTTAAAATCAACATAGCATATTATATGAAATTTATTTATTTGCATGACTGGAAATATCCTTTTATCTCAGTGATAAAACCCATTTAATCATGTGTCCTTTTAATGTGATCTAGAATTTAACTTGCTAATATTTTGTTGAAAATATATGTACCTCTAATGCATCATGGTCCTTGGCCTATAGTTTTCTTTCTCTTTCTGGTTTTCTTTTTCTTTCTCTTTCTGGTTTGGGTATCAATGTTTTATTAACCTCATAAATCAATTTGAGGCTGTTTCTTCCTCCTCAACATTTTATGGAGAATTTTTGAAGTATTTGTGTTAAAATTTCTATAAATATTTGGTAAAAAAATTTCACTAGAGATACCATCTGTTCCTGGAGATTTCTTTGGTTGGCAGATTTTTGATTACTCACTTAATATCCTTATTTATTTTTTCTGTACAGATGTTCTATTTCTTTCTGATTCAGACTTAGAAAGCTGTACATTTCTATAAATATATCAATTAATTTATGCATATAATCTAATTTATTGGTATATAATTATTTATAGTACGCCTTTAAGATCTTTCTATTTTTCTGTTATAAGTTATAGTATTTCATCTTTATTTCTGATTTTTTAGTGTTATATTTTTAACTTAATCAAGCTAACATTAACCAACTTAGCTAAAAAAAATAGCTCTGACATTTTTTGCCTTCTTATTCTTTTTCTGGTTTCTTCCCTTTTCGTCAAATCCTTATTTCTGATAATGTCTACTTAATTTTCTGTTTTTCTAATCACTTGAAATGTAAATTAAGTTACTTAATTAGATAATTATTTTTATTAACTTGGGTATTTTTATCATAAACTTTCTTATTATTGATATCTTTGTAATATCCCCATACTTATATGGAATAATTCCATTTACATTTATTTTATTTTACAAACATTGGCCTATAGTTTGTGTGGAAATGTATCATTTAATTTCTCCATTCTTGTAGATTTTCCCACTTTCCTGTTTTTAGGGGTTTATAACTTTTTACCATTAGTGTAGGATTGGGCTGTTGAGTTCAGAAAAATATAGTTATTTCTTTCTTCTTAAATTGACTAAAACTTGTGCAACCTATCATTTAATCTATCAGGGGAACTATTTTATGCGTTCTTGAGAAGAATGTGTATTCATCTGTTGTAGGATAGAATGCTCTTATGCCATTGAGGTCATTTGTTCTAAAGCATAGTTCTAGTCCATTGTTTTCTTATTGATTTTTTGCTTGGTTGACCCATCATCCATTGTTTAAAGTGATCATTGAAGTCCACTCCTATTATTTTATTGTCTATATCCTGATGTTGGATTTAAGCATCTATTATATTTTAACTATATGTGTACTTATAATGTAATTATACAATGACATTGTCAATTGTTCATTCTTTTTTAATATAATAATCCTTGCTCTTTTGTCTTCTACTGCTTACCTTTTTTATTTCTTCACTTTGAGTATATATTGTCATTATAAATGAAATGTGTATTTTACACAACATAGAATCAGACATTTTAGTTTTCTTTTTTTATTTACTTTTCATGGTGTGATTTTTTGCTTCATTTTTTTTTATATTTTCTTATTATGGAATTGAACCCAGAATTCATGCTGACAAAGTCATACACTTTACCATGTCTCTGGCCCAAGGGTATTTTTATCTTTAATTCATTCATCACTCTTGTTTTGTTTTATTTAAGAATATAATTTATTTACTAAACTAGTACTGACTGATAATACTTACTATTTATTGTCTATTATTCCTCTTGTTTCTTCTTACCTCTCTACTACTGCCTTTGTTTGATACTGATTTTCTGTATTGCTATATACTTATATTCCTTCTATCTTTGGAAATATTTTGCTTTATTGTTTATCATGAGGCTTCATAACATCTCCTATAACTGCAATAATCTATTATTATCTATCACTCACATAAGCATCCCCCTTCCCCAATGTCACAATTTACCTTTGATGTTGTTTATATAATAACACATTACTACAAGTATGATTATTTTAATGTCTTTGTTTACTTAAATTACAAATCTGAGTGTTCAATATTCTACCATATTCTAGCTTTAAAGTATTCTCAATTGGGCTCTATATTTATCTTTTATCATATGTTGTATATATTTATCATCCCCTGATTCTAGCTTGAATCCTTTTATTTAAGTTTGATCTATTAGTTTTAATGTCTTCGTAAATAAGATACACTAGTCATAAACTACCTTAACTTTTGTTTGGGGAAGTTTTAATATCTTTATTTCTGCAGAACAACTTTGTCAGATAAAGCACTCTTGACAATTTTATTTCTTTTATTTTAGCACTTTGAATATATGATTCCCTCAGTTTCTTGGTTTGTCAGAATTTTGCTGAGAAATTCTCTTCCTGTCTTATTTGGGTTCCTTTGAAAGTTAAAACTTCTTTTCTTTTGCTTCTGTTCAGATTCTATCTTGTCTTTTATTTATGGAAGTTCCTTACAAAGTATTTTGGAGAGATATTTAGATAGAATTTGTTTTCTGGCCCATGAACTTTCATCTACTTGAATATATAAATTCTGTTCCAGATTTCAGGAGTTTGCCACAATTATTTCTTTGAATAAATGTTTTGTTGCCTTCTTTCTTTAACCTTCTGGAACCCTAAAAATTTGCTGTTGGCCTTTTTTATGGCTATCTTATAAAACAGTCACTTCTAAAAAATTCTTTTAAATTTGTTCATCTAGGGGCTGGAGAGATAGCATGGAGGTAAGGCGTTTGCCTTGTATGCAGAAGGACAGTGGTTTGAATTCCGGCATCCCATATGGTCCCCAGGGCCTGCTAGGGGTGATTTCTGAGCATGGAGCCAGAAGTGACCTCTGAGCACTGCTGGGTGTGACCCAAAAACCAAAAAAAAAAATAAAATTTGTTCATCTATAACTAGATCATTTCAAGTGGCAACCATCCTTTAATTCCTGATCTTTATTCTGGTTGATTAATCCTGCTGATGCTATCACATTTGGAGGTGGTGTTTATTTACTACATTCTTCAGTTTCAGAAGTTCTCCTTGTTCTTTTCCATATATTTATTGTTAAACTTTTTATTTTGTTTGTGTATCACATCCCTTTATTCAACTCTATTAAGCTGAATGTTTTCTTGTAGCTCATATGCTTATTTAGAACAGCTGCTTTGAATTATCAGTTGAACAATCTCCATGCCTTTGGGATAGGTTCTTAAAAGATTTTTGTGAAGGTAATGTCTTGTTCTTCCATTTTTCATGTAGCTTTAAGTGCTGTAATGCTGCCTTTGAATTTGAAGCTTAAGTCAAGTGCTTCTTTAGCAGTGGACTTTGGGAGAGAAAAATCTGTTGTCAATACTTCTCTGGACTCTGAGGCATCTCAGACCTGTGAAAATGGCTGATCCATGCTGTTGGCTCTACACAGTGGCATATTTATAGGCCTGTTTGCCACCTTCGTATCCTGGGGTATAACAGAATAATTCTCACGAACTTTCCTTCTGTTTCCCAAAGATGAAGCTAAAACTCTACTTTGAGGTTTCCCTAAGTCTTATCTTTGGGGAAAAGTTTCCTTTCACAATCTTTCACTCTCTTCCTATATTAAAAGAACAAGGGCATGCTCAGTCAGTCACAGAAAGTGTGGCTCTGCCTGTGAGGTAGGTGAAGAGTTCCACGCATGCATGGTACAACGGGAAGGATCCATGGTTGAAGCATCCCCAAATACTCAGAGGTAGACTTCTTGATACAGCCCATGAGCAGTAAATAGGTTCTGCTTGGAGGTGGAAAGATAGTACAATAGGTAGGGTGTTTGCCTTGCATGTATTCAACATGGATTTGATTCCTAGTATCCCAGGGATAATTCCTGAGCACAGATCCAGCAGCTTTGAGCATTGCTGGGTGTGGGCCATTAAAATAAAACCCAGGGGTCTGAGCAATAATACAGCCATAGGGTATTTTCCTTGCACACAGCCTACTGAGGACAGATCCAGGTTCAATTCCTCCTGGCATCCCAATATGGTCCCCAGAGCCTGCCAGGAGTGATTTTTTTCTTTTCTTTTTGCTTTTTTGGGCCACACCCGGTGATGCCTGGGGTTAATCCTGGCTATGCACTCAGAAATTGCTCCTGGCTTGGGGACCATATGAGACACTTGGAATCAAACCAAGGTCAGTCCTGGATCAGCCATTCAAGGCAAATGCCCTACCACTCTATTATTACTCTGGGCCCCCAGGAGTAATTTCTGAGCTCAGAACCAGGAGTAACCCCTGAGCATTGCTGGGTGTAGCCCAAAAACAACAACAACAATAAAACAAAAAGCCAGATTTTACATCACTTGTGATGTTTCAGAAGAGTCCATGAGCTAATCTCTCTGCCTCTTTCCATTACTATTTACACTGCACCTGATAGGGCTCACTTCCCACACAGTTTGTCCACTCCTGGTTGAAGAAATTGCAAACTAAGTTTTACTTTGGCTCTGAATTGTGCTGCCTGGGTAGGGGTGAGGGTGGGGGAGTCAAAGACAACCTTAAAATGGTATTTTTACTCTCAGACATACATATATGTTTCTCTTTCCACTGTGTCTTTCTCTGTTGGAAATCGGGACTTCCAGAGAATTCTGGCTCATGTGTAATTCCCTCTGACTATATTCCATGTCTCTGAACTATGGCTGAGAGGAGCTGGAGCTGGTTCCTGAGCCATTATAGGAGTCACAGTCAGGCCCACAATGTATAAATACGTTAGGTAGGATTCATAGTGGACAATTCACTTCCTGAGGCCCTTAGATTTATGGCACTGGACCTCAGTGCTCACACATTTTATTATGCATTTTTAATCAGAGATAAATGCTAAATTAGTGTTAGCACTAGGGAGATGTGACTAGGAAATCATATTCAACTATGTTGCTTGTATCATTCTTCAAGCAATTATTTTTAATAACAAATAAGTGGGTGACACTTGGTTGATTATGTCCATCTTTCTAAACTAGGTTAGATGACTAATCCTGAAGAAATGTTCCCAAGTCCAAAAATCTTTCATGATGTAAGTTAACCAAATATCTAGGTTCCTTGCATATGATGTGAGGCCTTACAGTGTTTCACCTGTCAGTGAACTTACCTTTCATGCTCAAGGCCCTGAGTTTGATCCTGACTCCTCATGGTCCCTTAATGGGCCTGAGCATTCAACTCCTCAGCCTGCATTTCTGGGTTGAGAATTGTTGAAAATGGTTTGAAGGCACCCTGAGCACTACTAATAAACCCCTTTCCTGAAAAAAGCAGGAAGAAAAACTATACTGATTATGTGTTCTTAACTTTTTGTTTAACCAAAGTTAAACAAATCAAATCAAATCAAAGTTGAACATTGTTGCAAAGATCCATCAGCAACACAAGGTCTTTGCTGAGGGCTCTTTTTAGTCCTTTGTTCTAATACTCACAGAGGTTTTGAGCTCTTTATAAATGGACAACTCTAATCTGTATGGATATCCTGAGTGAATCCAGAGAGATCTCTGTCTTTTGCTTCTTTTGGTAAAATCAAAGCATGCTCCAGAGACACCACAATGGGCAACGTGCATACTCGATCCCAGGTTCAATCTCTGGCATTCATACCCAACCCCACTAGCAAGAAGACAGGGTAGCCCTCAAGCCATGCTGGATGTAGCCAGAAGCAGAAAAGGAGAGGAAAGCGGAAGGATAGAGAAAAGGAAGGGAAGGAAAGAGAGGAGGGGGAAGCAGAAAGAATCAAAGCAAGAGGGCACAATTCTTAGATACCCAAAGAAAAATCCAGGCTTACTCTTTAGAGCAGATTTTTTTCTACCTGATCATGGAGCTAGTTAGTTAGAGCACACTCAAACACATGCCACTAGAAATGACACATCTTCCATCTCTGGTATTTGCCCTAGTTTGGGAGGGTTTGCCTGAGGAATGCCTGCATTTTCCCCTTAACTTCTTACAAATGGGGCTGGCCTCAGAGGGTGGAGAATGGTCATTTGTTTCTCACTTTTGGCATGAGGCCAGACATTTGTGGTCCTGCTGAGCCAGATATACTGTCCTGTGGACATACATACCAGATAGGCTCCTCAAACCAGTAGCCCCCACCCCAAGAATGCATCAGACTGACAGACGTGTGGTATACCCTAATTTCATAGAAGACCAGGACTAAAGAGGAATGCAAAGTGTTCCAGATCTGAGATCTGAAACAGGGTCTGACCAACTTGTCCTCCTTTCACTTGATTAGTGAGGAAGTTAAAAATCTAGGAAAGGGAGTGAATAAGCTCTGTCAAGCCCACAGCAAATTCAAGGTCATGCAGGATCTTTCATACCATGTCTACTCCACCTGCATGTGGTCCTGCAGAAATGGGATGCTAGTAGGCATGGACATAGACTAACTCCCCACATTCAATGTGTTGGTGTTGGCCCATGACCTTCCAGATGGGGCACTCAGTATGGGTAGAAAAGGAGATAAAATCCTCCCTTCCGCTGTGAGAACCTCTTCTGTGCCACCATACTGGTGACCATCTTCAGAGTCCCTTCCCACATATAGGTTTACGTGAAGCATGCAGACTTTTAGATTTCTCTGTTGCCATCATCTTTCCCTGAATCTCCATGGTTGAACTCTGGGGTGAACATATGTAGAGGAACTAATGGACAGCTGATGCATCTGGATTACACATGTCCATCTTTTCTGAAGAATTAGGCTATGAACAGATAGAAAGATTGATCTGCAATCAGGGACACAAGCCATACTTACTTCCTGTGCCCTCTTTTTTTCCACATCCTTTTGCAGAGATACAAAGAGCCATTGCCCTGTGTGCTCAAGCTACTACAGCTCTTCTATCCTCTCTACTAAACACAGAAGTGCATTGATTCAAGGTTTCCTTGACCTTTCCCTCTCTCGGGCATCAGGGACTTCAAAATGCCCTAATTTTAGAGAAGCTAGATGAGCCTGAGGAAGGTAAAGGCTAGACTCAATATCTTTCATACCAGGCCTCATTGTGAGCTACACTGTAGATGCTGACATACTCCTTGTGCTCTTCCAGTGGAGTTTACAGTGAGGCAGCAAGTCTAGGGGGCAGTCTGAAAAGACAAAGGCACTCTTCTTACTTTAGATTGAACCAGTGATGTAGAGATACTCACATGAGATCTTTATGTGCTGCCTTCCAGGATAGTATGAGAGAATCATCATATGCTTTAAGGGGACTTCCCTTGTCATGACTTGCCCCTGTCGTTCTCTAGAAGAAACTTGGGAAGAGTAGGTGCCATGTGATCTGAATTATTAAGTAATTAACTATAGTGGGAACCATACATACACAAATACACACACACACACACACACACACACACACACACTCCCCTTCCTATTGAGAGTGCTGAGAATTTTGCCTGTTTCCCAATCCTTTCCTTTTTCATTGACTCAGATGGGTGGCAGTTTATTGTCTTGATTTACTTGGATTTTAAGTAGAGCAAACTGAACAGCATCTCAGGGCTGACATTGGTTCTTACTTTAGAAAAAAAGTTACTATCTTTTACTAGACAACACAGTAAAAGTGTTTATCTTTCAATTTGAAGGAATCACTTCAAACACCATAGGCAGCTGTAAGAGTTATGCTTTTCTCCTTCTGAACCATTCTAGAAAGGATTATACTACATGGGATATAAAAATTACCTGGATTCATACATTGTATAGCCATTGATCAAAAATGCAATTTTTATATGGTTCTGCAGAAATTTTTAAAAGCTTGATTTAAAAGTACTTGATTATTCATACATCATACTATCACTTTAAGGAGAGTAAATACAATAAGTAGAATAGTTTCTGGCTCAAAACCTGACTCCACAAATTAGCAAGATTGTTATGTTTCCAATGTATTGCACACATGTATATTCTAGGATCATATTATCTAAAGCAAAGCAAGTTCTATAGCTATTGTCAACTATCATTTCTAGATAGTTCTAATCAAATATAACTATTTGGGAGAGATCTTTTGGGAGAGGAACCAAATTAAAAATATTCTAATGGTCTGTAAAGTAGAGCGATAATATTTTCACAATATACCAGAAACAGACATCTAAATTATGTGAAAGTTGTGGTAAAAATCAATGAGAATAAAAGGAAAGGAAGGAACAAAAGGAAAGCACTTATCTTCCTTAAATGATGATAATGCACTAGTATGTATTAATCAAATGTAAATAGGTTTTGTTTTGTAGGCCATACTTGGAGATGTTCAGGGGGTTACTCTTGGCTCTTCACTTAGGGATTTACTCCTGACAGTGCCTGTGAGACCATCTGGGATGTCAAGGATCAACCCTGGATCTACCACATCACTCAGGCACCCTACTAGCTGTACTATCACATCACTCCCCCAATGTGAATTGTAAGCTGCGACCTAAATATTAGCTAAAGAATTAAAGCAACTTTTTTCTATGGAACACCATAGAAAAGTGTTCTAGTTGGTGTTCTGGAGTTCATAGTATTCTAGTTGGGTGATTTGAATAGGTTTTGGGTGGTGAAGACATGACAAAGAAAGTGAGATGGGAGGTACAGACACTCAAGGTTCTTGGTTTGTCAGATATCATGAAAAGGAGCATGTGTGTTTATTGTCTTGGGTGAGCATGTGGTCAAACTGTTGAATGGACAGAGTAATGGTGTTGTATTAACATGCAGAGAGTGAGGGAAATGAATGGTGTAAAATCCAATTCTAGATTACCCATGGAGAAATGTTGCGTGACAACCCTTTGATTAGCAAGTGCTGAGCTAAATATCAATTTGATTTTTTTCCTTTGACACGCTCTTTTGACACAGAGAAGGGTTTCAAGAGTTTTATCTCAGAAAGAATAGAAATGGGTGGGTGTTTTGCTGATCACTCATCTCACATTTTGGGGACTTTGGGGGGCATACTTATCAATACACAGGTGTTATTCCTGATTCTATACTCAGAAATCTACCTGGTGGCATGTAGGTTACCATATGGAACATCAGAGCTTGAACCTGAGTAGGCCAAGAGCAAGGAAAATGCTATGTTTTCTGTACTATCACTTTACATCTGCATCTCACATTTTTTTAATGAAACAACTCAACCCATTAAATGACTCCACCCTTTAGTATACTATCTCCCTACAGAAAACCACATAGACCAGGGGTCTCAAACTCACGGCCTGCAGGCTGTTTGCGGCCCTTCGTACAACATTTTGTGGCCCTGCCCTAGAGGAATCTTTTTTGTTTTGTTTTAGTTGTTTGGGTCACACCATCCAATGTTCAAGGCTCACTACTGACTTTGCACTCAAGGATCACCCCGACTTTGCCTCCTGCGGCCCCCAAGTAAATTGAGTTTGAGATTCCTGACATAGACCATATAAAACCAGCATTCATAGGAAAATACTAAAGGCAGGCAAATGCAACACAATGAAAAATGTTAACTCTCAATATGATCATAGGATTGATCTCATCACAGTTAAAGCTACCCAAAGTAAGAGCAAAAAAAAAAAAAAAGCAATTGGGGCACATTGACTGGGAAGATCACTTTATGTAGGGTACTTATCAGAATTTGGCCTTCAGGCAAACACTTGAGATTAGACCAAAAAAATCACTGTGCATGAATTGGGAAAGATTTGATATATAGGAACATGAGCAGTATTGCCCCTAAGAGGTGAAAAAGAAATGGATATGCTGTTTTAAGATCAGTGGGATTCTTTAATAGTGTTAATTGGCTAGAGTTAGATGTTCCTCCACTCCATGCCACATATACACATGAAAAATGATCAGGGGTGGGCCAGAGAGATAGAACAGCGGTAGGGTATTTGCATTTCATGTGGCTGACCCAGGACAGACCTGGATTCGAGTCCCAGCATCCCATATGGTCCCCCAAGCTTGCCAGGTGTGACCCAAAACCAAAACCAAACAAAAGATCAGGAATTAAAACTTTGCCAGACCTAGATCATGCTTCCCCAGTAGATAAACAGTGTAAAAGTTTATCTAAACTTATGTCTAAGTCTTTAGAAGTACCCAGGTAATAGTAACAGCAGGTAGGATACTTGTAAATAGCCAATTTGGATTCAATCCCTAGCACCACCCTATATAGTCCCTTGAGCACCTCAAGAATAATCCAAAGACCAAAAAAGTAAAAGAGGTTCAGTACACTTGAGAGATAAACAAGCCTGTAATATAGTGTTCTTCACCAAAACCAGCTATATGCCAAGAGAGATAACTCTGGGCACTGATCAAGATCTGACCCTTCATCTACTGGAAAGAGCATTGTCTTGCCCAGTCCAGTTACCTAAAATTATTGCCCTAAGCTTTTATTAAAGGTCTTGCCTTCCTTGATTAAACTCTTTATTAGGTTGTCAGCCTACCGCACTTGGATATATTCTCTAAACATTGATATTAGGCACTTGAGGTTCATGCAGGGCCCAGAACATTAGAGGAGTCATTGAGTTGACACCAAGTCAAAGAAAATCTTCATCAATGGCTGACAATTTTGGTCATATGGCAGGATGTAGTGGCAGTGAAGTATGCTCAAGTATATTTAGTAAATATAAAGGAGAAAGTTGCATTCCAGTGGAGAATCTGCCATTTTCTTCTCTTGTTCCCAATCTCCTGGTATTCTTTATTCAAAAACACTTCTAGGGCTCAAGTTCTTTGATATAGCAACTACTTTCTTCCCCTTCCATACCCATAAACCAGGGCCAGGAACCCACTCCTCTAGCCTGAGTTTCTATAAATCCCAGGCTCAGAAGAGCGTCCAATTCTTCTCCATTATTTATACAAAGAGCTGTCATATACCAGCATGAGGACATTGGAAAAAGAAATGGCATGGAGGCCACACCAACTATTTAGGTATTACCAGGTTGTTCCAAAACAACATTAAGAAGGGTGGAATATAGGCAACAGGTACCTGGAAAAGGGGGTGATAGGGCAGAAAGGCACCAAGAAACTTGAAGACAGGCACCTTCTGTCTCTTCTTTAGCAGCCCCTGGAAAGAGGCTTCTCCAAGAACACATAGTTCTAAACTCCCCAGACTTTATATCTGACCTCATTTCCATTTTTGCTTGTTTTATGGGCCACAGCCAGAGATGTTCAAGGCTGACTTCTGGCTCTGAACTCAGAAATCACTCCTGGTATGGTTTGTGGACCATATGAGGATGCTAGAGATCAAGCCCCAGTCATGCAAGGCAATTGCCTTACCTGCTGTACTTGGGTCCATGGCATCACTTCTGCACCAGGGAAAACAAGGTATAGGTACTTAGCCACCATAATCTATCATAATAATGTTATTTAAATATGATTTATCATTACAATTGTCCTTTCTAGAAATATGTGGCTTAAAGTGAGGTCAGGGGTTGGGAAAGAGGTAGAAGGAAGAGGTGCCCTGACTTTTTTTTTTTCAAAAACAATTGCTCAGAAATGTTTTTCCCTGAGAGTCCTTGACTCAGCTCCACTTCCAGGAGGTGGGAGGTTTGGAAGGAAAAAGGAGTCTTGCAACCTTGCTCAGTGCCTTCTAAAGGCAGCAGAGACACAACCTCAATCCCAGTTCCCAGTTTTCCCATTGCTTCTTAGAGTGTCTCCATTGCACCCCCCAAATAGGGAATTCGACTCAAGATCCATTATTTAAATGTGAATCCTTCTCCTTTTAGGTCTGTACTCCAAGGCTCTATACCCTTCTTTGCCCCCCGCCCCTTTTGCCCCAACTTGAGAATGAGGTGTCACACCAGGTGAAGAGGGACATGAAACACTTTTTAATGTCAAGTCAGAGACAACCCCTCCCCTCCCAGACCCCAATCCCAGTTCCCTCATCACATCCAGGACCCCTCCCTGAGGCCTCTCTGTTTCCAGGCTTCAGGGGGGGAGAAAAAAAATGACCTAAAATGGCATTTTTCTTCTCTTTCATACACACACACACAAAGCTGAGAAATTAAATAAAAGAAACCAAGAGGATTCCATTCTCCAGTGGACCCAAAGGCAACAGAGATCCTTATTGGGCTAAAGCAAGTGTTATGAATAGTTGAGTTGGGTCAGTTGCTTGCTGTAGGTTAATGCCCGAGGCCAGAGGAAGCCTTGGCCTCTGAGTGCCACACCTGGTAGAGGTGCTGTGCTGGATATTAGTGGTGTTGTTGTTTTTCTCTGAGAAATGTCTCTGACATGTCAAGAACCCAAGAAATCAAAATGAGCAGAAGCTGTTCACACAATTACCAGTAAACGCTATCATCATTGAGAAGATCCACACACAGCTAACGCCATATACAGCATGCAGTAATGTCAGAGAAATGATCTGTGAAAAAAGAAAATGGATTGAACTCTAACCAAAAAAAAAAATAGATGTGTGTGTATTTATATATATACTGTAGAATATATGTCATCAACACAAGCCTTGCTAACCAACTCAAGAAAACAGTGCGGTTCGCCCTTCCACTTCCAAACAGCATTTAGAAGCATAGCAGTGTCTAAGTTAGATGCCAAAATAAGGAGAAATCAGTAGTGCTGGTGGAGCTGTCGGTTCAACCGGATGTGGGTTTTTGTTCTGTCTTGTTTTGTGGTAGCTTTGCCATGTGGCTCACGGTATGGCGAATGCCCAGTGTGTGGGCCACCGGTTGTAAACCTCAGAAAGAAACACACGACTCCTTTCTAACGTCGCACAAACACACTTCACCCCCTTCCTGTCGGCACATCTTGGCTGTGTATGGTTTTTGCACAAAGCACGCTAGACTCATCTCAGAAAATATAATTAATAAAATTAATAAAGACTCAGAATCCCTTATTATCCATAATGTCCTTGGAGTAGTAAAATGGAGAGGGGGCCAAGGAATGTTCACCGGATGGTCAGTGATGGGACAGTAGGTGGGTGTGTTGAGCTGGCATGTTGGCTTTGTGTCTGGGTTGAAATTCTGTGGTGTGTCTCCAAGGCCTATCCAAGGTAATTCAGGTCTGCTGAGCATGCTGGATCCATCACTGATCAAATTGGGGAGGGCCAGAATTTTCCATGATTGGGGTTCTCGAGTAGGCAGTGTGGTGGAGCCCTGGCCCACTCTGGCAACCAAAAGCTTGCACCAGGCAACTGGTGACTGAGTGCCAACAGCTGGTATCTGCTCCTCCCATTTGGGAAAAGCAAAGAGAACCTGCGCATTGACCCTGAAAAATTGGTCGAGCTTGGAAGCTAATTTTAAATTTCCCTTTTGAAATCTCCCCACCCTGTCAAGTCTGTATTGCTCCCCTCCCTCAAATGTATGTCCCATGAGGTTCTGCTTCTCAGAATCATGTGTAGTTACATCGGAATTAGAAACGGGGTGTCTGGCTGCTGTGGTCGAAGTTGCCGGTGCTGTGGGGTGGTGGGCGCTGTGGCTGTAGTTTCTCCCGGCGTTGGGGGTGAAGGGAAGGGACGCTCATGTCAAAACTTCAGAAGAACTTGCAGCCCCAGAAGAAGCAGCAGCCAGGCACAGCCAGCCCTTCTTGATGTGCCATTGTTCACCTCACTGACAGCACCAGGGCCTGTGGAGAGAACACAGGGATCATTGCTCGTTTGGGGCATGGCCTTCAAGGATGAGATGGCTCCCATCCCTCACTGGAAGCCTCTTTAGCTCCACATAAAAGACACCCTAAGAAAGGCAGCTTCTAGAGCCTCGATTCTCAACAAATACCCAAGATATTATTACAGAGAGCCCACAGGCAAAAATCACATCCATGGGCACCATGGCATGAGATTAGTAGGATACTACCAGTAGGATGGGAAGGAGATAAAGTGAGATAAAAGCCACCACTAGAAAAAGGTTGTGAAAGACTAGCTAGAATTTTCTGTTCCCTGGATGTCTATACTATGCCCAGAGGTGAAGGTGTTTTGGCACCTTCTTCTACTTCCCTGTGATGCCACCAGCTACAGTCATGGCTTGAAGTCAAGTGAAACTGCCCACCCCACAGTCACACCTTCTCCTGAGCCTCCTCTGTATTAGTCCTGACCTCTGGCTACAGTACTATTTTGCAGATGAGAGAAGGCCTGTGGGAGAGGATGGATAATAAATAGAGATAAATAGGAAGGCTGGGACCAGAGTGATAGCATGAAGGTTAAGCGTTTGCCTTTCATGCAGAAGGACAGTGGTTTGAATCCTGGCATCCTATATGGTCCCCTGTGCCTGCCAGGGGTGATTTCTGAACCTAGAGCCAGAGTAACCCCTGAGCACTGCCAAGTGTGACCCCCCCCCCAAAAAATAAAAGAAATAGGAAGGCTTTGCTGGTCAGGGGAAACTGGAGAGGTGTGAGAACAACAAGATTTGGGTCTTGTCTCTATCATATTCCAACCTGCAGTAGTGGGAACAAACGGCCCATGTCCCTGCCAGCCATGGATCTGCCCAGCCTGTGATCAGCACATGCTCAGATGGGATCAGAGGCCACATAATTCCCAGAATCTTCCAAGTCCTTCTGGAGCAGAAGCCTATCTGCCTACCTGGGCTAGAAATACCCCACAATATGTGAAGCTTTGATCCCTGAGTTGTGTTAAGTTTGGCCTCCTGGAGAAATGTGGTAGTTAAGGAAGCAGTGATGGTGTTCACACCACCCCACAAGCATGCTCAACTCTTGATCTCCCAGAAGACAGGCCCTCTTCCCTGCCAGGGCACCCACTCCTGTGCCTGCACCCCAACCTTGCACATCTTCTGGCCAGTGCCTGGTCCCTGTAGGCAGATGCTTCCTGATCCTTTCCCACAGCATGTAAAATAGGGGACAGGGTGCACATTGGACCCACAATCGATGGAAATCCCAGACTTCTGACAAGAAGTCTGGAAAGGTCATGGACATCCCAAGGCCCCTGTGTGGTGGAGGTGGCTGGTGTAGCAGGCCTGCACAGTGGGAATGAGTGTGTTAGGTTCACTCTGCAGTGCTCCTTCTCTGTACTCAGGTGAGGGTTTCTTTGTGTCTCTGCTTAATTTTGGGAAAAAACTGAGAACCTACAGGTATGGGGCCTAATTTCAAGGTTCTAAAACCTGCTCACGGAAGAAAGGAAAATTTGCTGAGTTTACCAGATCCCTTAAGTTTGTATATGTCTCTGTGCAATCGTATGCATGTGTGCAAACATTTCTGTGTGCATGAACATGTGCATAGGTGTAAAAGTACGTGCACCCAGGTGTTCACAATGTGTTTATGTGTCAAACACATGTATTTGTGCCTTACGCAAGTGTGTGCCCTCAGTGTGTGCATGTTTATGTTGTTACTACACATAAGCGCAGAGCCTTCTTCCTGCTCAGTGCTATCACAAATCCAATAGCTGCACCCCATTATGGAGTTCATAGTTCATCTGCCTTCTCCTTCCATCAATGCCACCCTCCTTATTTTGGAGGCATATTCAGTAATCCAGGCAGAATCAAAGCTGGACAAAGGCATAGGAGAGGGGTGGAAATTGTTATCCACACGCATGATGGGAACTGGCCCCTGGCTCCTGCCACTTCTCATCACTAGCCCCTGAATTTGTGCCTTGAAATTTGTGCCTGAATTTGAGCTGAAAGCTAATTTCTTATTCCAATTCCAGGTGAAAGTATCACACTTTGAGATTTGAGATTACAAAGATCATGTCATTAATCTCTCTGACACCTGTGACCATTACCAACTTTCTGGGCATAGCACTCAGCCACAGGTGCTCATCTGCCTGTCACCCTCAAGATGTTCTTCCTATTTCATGACCTTGTTTTCTCCAGAAAACACAAGCTCACATGCAGGCAGGCCAGATTCTATGCAGAGGCATAGGGAGTGAAACCTCCAACATGTTCTCTTTCTATCATCACAGCCTCTGACTGTCTTTCCAAAGCACTCTCCTCCTAACTTACTTCCTCCCACTCCTTGCTCCAGTCTCTATTCTAATCCATCATCTCCTCCAGATGGCATCCCTTGACTTCTCCAGTTAACTAAAATACACACTGCCTGGTGCTCTGTTCTTTTTATGTTTTTCTCCTTTGTGCTCTAAGCACCTTAGGACAGAGTTTACTCCCCAGGAACAGTCAGCAAGACTCAAGTGAGCCCCAAAAGACTACACTATGGTTTATATGGTCAGGGTCATATTCACTTTGAGTTTTCTTTTATGGTCTTAGGCCAAAAGCTTTTGCTTCTTATTTTCTGGCTTTTGCTGCATCTATGGGAAAAATTGTGCTAGCATTTTTATTTTTCAGAGTCATTCATCTTCCCCTTAGTAGCTCCCTTTCCTTTGGAAGTATATTACCTTATGCTACCTCTTATTTTTGCACTTTGTGTATAAAATAAATTAGGGGGAGATGTGGGATTATGGGATTTGTCTCTTTCTACCTCAATCTTTACACATTGTTTCTTATTGGATCTTTGAATGAAGAGTCTTGGATAGGTGTGAAAACTGATGTTGTGACATTTTTCCTTCAGATAAAAGGCTGGATTGGATAGAAATAAACTCTTTTCCTTTCATTTTTCTGGAGCTTTAGAAGTGGCTTGGATTGTTGGCCGAATAATAGGAATATATGGTAAGGTAGGAAACTCTTTCAAAAACTTTTCTCATTACATGCGCGCGCGTGTGTGTGTGTGTGTGTGTGTGTGTGAATTATTTCACAAACCACCATCTGACTTCAGACCTGTGTTTCGCCAGTGTTCCAGAGTTGAAACACGAGGGATTTATTCAAAACTCCTTCATCTTTTTTTTTTTTTTGAGTGTGTGTGTGGCGGGGGGGGGGGTGGGGGTCACTCCAAGCTCAGGGTTTACTCCTGAATTTGTGTTTAGGGATCACTTCTGAAAGTGCTTGGTGGACCATTTGTGGTTTTGGAGACTTGAGTTGAGATTGGCCTGGAGCAAAACAAGTCCTTTAATCCCTGGACTGTCCTCCAACCCTGTCTGATTTTTTTTTCCTGAGATTTCACTTGGAATGGAGAACGGAAGCCAAACAGAAATCTCTGCACTACATGAGAACCTGGATCAGATTTTGCTGTTTTCAGGGAAAGTCACTGCAAATTCTGAGCAAGGAGCAAATGCACTGATGCTATGCAATGGGAAGCTTGAGGGTGAGAATTCCCCACAGAGTGGAAAGTGTCTCAGCCCAATAGATAAGTGCTGAGGGGTTGTACTTTCCACAATGACAGAAAGACAACACCTCACTGGACTCTCCAATAGAACCTTGACTTCTGTTCAAGGCCACAGTTTGCTATACTAACTGGGAACAGTCTGACTGCCTGTCCCAGACCTGCCCCAGGACAACCATCCCATCTGGTCCTTCTGAGAGGAGAAACCAGAGATAGCACAGCCAGTGTTGGCTCATCTGTTGGTGACACAGACCACAAAGGGGGTCTCTACTCTCCCTCCAGCCCAGCTCCCCTCACATGGATGGCATTCTTGTTCTCCTCTCTTTAGAGAGCTGCAGACTTAAAGAGACTAATTACAGGGACAGTTGGGGTCCCAGAAAACTGCCAAGAGTGTCAATTATCCACTGGAAACATCTGGCAGGAATGAAAGCCTCAAATAAGATGTATTTTATTTGTAGCTGAGTGACTCACCAAGCCCTCCCCTTTCCTCCCTCCCCTTCTCCTCATCTTTACCTTCCCTTCCCTTCCCCCTCCCCACGTCCCTCCCTGATCCAAGTTAAAGAGGCAGAAGCCTAGACAGACAAAGGCAGAAAGCAGAAGCAAGAACTGCATGCAGGCTGGGCTAAGGAAATCTAATTTCAGAGGCTAGGTTTACAGATGTGAGACAAGCCTGGCAGAGCTGCCCAGACATGGACCTGGCAGTGCCCCTTAGTGCTGTGGCAGAGAGAAATTAGGTTTCCACAAGCGCAAGCTGCTGGGGGAGAAAGCGCTATTCTAAAGAACAGTTAAACTGAGTAGGTGCAGAGCTTGCCAAGGGTCAGAGGGAGCCCCATAGGCTGGGCTTTTGGTATTAGATCAGAAGAGACAGAGGCATACCCAACCCTAGGCAGGCAGCAGCTGCCTAGGACACAAATATACCAACCTTTCCAAGGGGTCAAAGTTGTAGTTTTCACTTCTATGAGAAATTAAACACAGTTACCATCAATGGGAGACACTGTCCTAGATGGAAATTTCTGGGAAAAAGCCCACAGCTCTCTCCCAAGGGCCTCCCTTTGGCCAGCCCTCACTCCAAGATGTTGGTTCAGCTATGAAGTGTCCCAACCCTCAAACCTATGCTCCAAGAGGAAAGAGGTTGTTGTTTAGAGGTGATGGTGGTCAGATGTCAACACAGGCCAAAGGGTTGCAGCTTCAGATCTATGCGTAGGAGGGAGAGTCCTGGCTCCAGCCCCAGGCTGTAAGGTGCCTCTGAATCAGACTATCTGGATAGTTAAGATCTATAGGTAAGTCCTAGGTATAAAAATTGCTGACCAATGAGCTATTCTTCAGTAAATGGAAGGTGGGTGTCCATGCTGTGATAGATAATTTTCTTCACATTTTAATGCCACTGATGGCAGAATCTAAATGCACTAGAGGAATTAACACCTTTGTCATCTGCCTTGAATAGAAAACCCTTATGAAGGCACCATCTGGGTGCCAAGAGCACCTAAATTCAACCAAAATATTGGTAGCAATATAATAGTAGTGTGGTTATATGATTGAACATGCAATGAGTCTAAACTCATTATAAAATCAGACTAAACTCAACCATGATATTTGAGCATGACACTGTGGCTGCAATTCTTAAGCAAGTAAAACCTATGTCTTTCTCTGTAAATCTCCTAGGTAAAAGAACCTAAAGACCTCCTCTCCTCTTCTCTCTCTCTTCTCCTCTCATCTCTTCTCTTCCCTTCCCTCCCCATCCCTCCCCTTCCTTCCCTTCCTTTCTCCTCCTATTACCCCCCCCTCCCCCTTCCCTCCTTTCCCCTCCTGTTCTCTCCCCTCCCCTCTTCCTT
This sequence comes from Suncus etruscus, assembly GCF_024139225.1. Taxonomy (NCBI): domain Eukaryota; kingdom Metazoa; phylum Chordata; class Mammalia; order Eulipotyphla; family Soricidae; genus Suncus; species Suncus etruscus. The sequence goes on along the minus strand of NC_064855.1, from coordinate 30,572,801 downwards.
TCCCTTCTGTTCCTTCCCCTCTCTTCTCCTTTCCTCTTCTCTCTTCTCCTTTCCACTTCTCCACTCCTTTCCTCTCTTCTTCTTTCCTCTCTTTTTCCATAGGTGACATTGAGATCCCATTAGGAAGATGGATGGAGTGACATAGAATTAAATATTTAGAGATTATTCTAGATAAAAATAAGCCAGATATGGTGGAATTATGTTGCCTGCACCTTGGGGAGGAAGAATGCTTTGGAGGATTGTGAGGTTCTGGAAACCATACCTAAAATGAAGAAGGGATTGATTCGTGAATTCAGGAACCCTACTACGTTAAGTCTGACTCAAGAAAGGGAATTTGAAGGAGCAAAGATCATGACTAGAGATACTGGGTAGATAAAGTTTTTATAGAAAATCTGAAATAGCACAGTGCAATAGTGGGGTGTAGTTGGAGATCAGCAGACTGTCACATGATAGGAATAGTAGTTTAATCTCTGCTGCAGATGGTAGTAGGTGAAGCCTAACCCACCCCCCATTCTTCCTAGGTAACTTGACCTTACCTGCAAGACTCCACGCATTTCCTGGGAGGGGTCTTGGAAAAGGTAGATTAAGGCTTTAACCAGAGGGAATTACTGCTCTTTTGGTCTTTTGCCAGTATGGAGGTCAAAGGGAAGATGGCTGAAAGGAGTTAAGATACAGGGCTAGCTAAGAATGGCTGAATGCTTAAAAGGTTATGATATAGGCCACACATGTGGTGGATAGGGCATGAATAAAGTTGATGCTTCCTGAAGCCTGCCTGTGAGTGAGTTCAATACCTGTCGCTTTCCTGGACCCCAGATCCGCCAGTTGATGGGGGATGAAGCCACGTGGCCATAGCCTAAGAATAAAGGCCTCCATCCTTCTCCATCCAGCAACCATCACTAATTATTTAATTCTACAGTAGGGAGGGCTCTATCTGTTGTGTGGGATTATTAAAATGATCAGAAAACTATGATAACTGTTCCTCTTTAGTGTTCTTTCTAAGGTTCCACACATTACTTAGCTAGAAGACTGACACTCATCCTTGGCTTTTTCTAGAATAAATTCCTGGTTTGTCCTAGGCTGGAGTGCTCCAAGTTTTCTAAGAAATAAATCTGTCTTGTCACCCCCCTAAAGTGGGTAAAGTGGGTGAAGAAACCTCTATTTTCTTTCACCACTTTCTACAGCATTCAGGATATTCTTTTGGTTCTATGGAGAGAAGGAAGCATGGCTGAAGAACCTTTTGGAATCCAGACACCATAAGGAGACTTTTCCAGATCACTCACATTTGAGTGAATCCATCCTCAGTTATCAGGGAAACAAGCAACCCTCTTCCAGGCCTCTAAGCAAATATTTATAGTCAGTCTATAAAATGAACTTCCAGCCACCAGAGTCAATCATGTGACTGAACCTAAGTACCAGGAAAACACAAGGTTGCCACATTATTCTAATGGGCAAAGGAGGATTTTAATGCCAGAAAGGACAGCATACATAGTTTAGAAAAAGAGTGCACAAAAATTTTCATTTATCTTCTGTAATTTAAATTACATGCAGTAGATATGTTAACTGCTTATGGCTAAAGCTAATTGACTAACTTTAATCCTTTGCAAGGAAAACCCAATCTTCTCTCCTCTAGCAGAGTTTTTCTTCTGATATAGTTTGTTTTAGTCTCCAATTCTTTTTTCTGTATTGTTTTGTTTTTGTTTTTGGGCCACACCTGGTTACACTCAGGGATCACTCCTGGTTATGCACTTAGAAATCACTCCTGGCTCAAAGGACCTTATGGGACATTAAAATCAAACCCAGATCTGTCCTAGCTCAGCCGCGTGCAAGGCAAACATCCTACCACTGTGCTATTGCTCTGGCCCCTAGTCTCCAATTCTTTAATAAGTTGCCTTGATGAATCTGGCAAGGTTCACTGACATTAATCAGCCAACCTTTCCAAGGCCGATGATACCATCAGCTCTGACTTCATGCTGCAGAGATAAAGGACAAATGCCCAGGTTCTGGGAAATGAACAGCCTCTGAGCTGCTAAGCTTGCAGAGTGAGCCCAGCCTGCTTGCCCATGAAGGGCTTTTGTGAGGGATGGTGGCACATTCCTAAATCCTTATTCATCATAACAGGAGTCCAGAAGCACCAAATTTTAATCTGAGAGGGTGGCATGCTATCTTTTGTGTTTGCAAAGGGAAAGCAGAGAAATAGTTCAAGGGTGGCAGAAAATGCTAAGGAAGAATGAAATTCTCTTATCAGTTTCATTCTTGTTATTCCAGATACTGGGTAGCGAAATAATTTTGTACTTCTCTTAAAGCCAATGGAACCCTGTAAATGGCATGGGAAAATGTGTGTGAAAGAAACGTTAGTGGGTATTTCCAAGATGAGCTGGGCATGGAATAGAGTTGTGCTGAGGAAGATAGTTAGCTCTCCAGTCTGTGAAAGATTTACAAAGAAGAAAGGAGAAAAACACAAGGTGAATGAGGGATAAACTCTTAAGTGAAAGGCCTAAAATGACTTCTATACTTCCAAGATGTTCAAGAACTATCTAATAGCTCTTTGAAAGGCCCACAGATCTCAGTATGCTTATGCACTACAACTTTCACAGTCAGCAAGGAGAAAGAAATGGAGTGGATACCATCTTGGAGTCAGAGAAAAACTTGATCAGTAGATATTTTACCCATACTCAGAGGTGAAAGTGCTGAAAGATATATAAATGGATAGATGAAAGGATAATGAATGGATGATAGATAAATGGATGGATAGATTGATCAATACATAGATAGAAAGATAGATAATAGGAGGAAGGAAGGAAGGAGGGAGGAAGGAAGGGCAGGAGGGAAGGAAGAAAACAGGGATGGAAGGAAGAATGGAAAAAGGAAGAAACTGTGGTACATATACACAATGGAATGTTATGCAGCTGTCAGGAGAGATGAAGTCATGAAATTTTCCTATACATGGATGTACACGGAATCTACTATGCTGAGTGAAATAAGTCAGAGAGAGAGAGAGAGAGAGAGAGAGAGAGAGAGAGAGAGAGAGAGAGAGAAACCAGAATGGTCTCACTCATCTATGGGTTTTAAGACAAATGAAAGACATTCTTGCAATAATAATTTTCAGACACAAAAGAGAAAAGAGCTGGAAGTTCCAGCTCACCTCAGGAAGCTCACCACAAAGAGTGATGAGTTTAGTTAGAGAAATAACTACATTTTGAACTGTCCTAATAATGAGAATGTATGAGGGAAATGGAGAGCCTGTTTAGAGTACAGGCGGGGGTCGGGTGTGGAGGAGGGAGACTTGGGACATTGGTGATGGGAATGTTGCACTGGTGATGGGTGGTGTTCTTTACATGACTGAAACCCAAACACAATCATGTATGTAATCAAGGTGTTTAAATAAAATAAAAAATTAAAAAAAGAAACCATGAATAATGGAAAAAAATTAAAATTATGCAAAAAGATACTTCACACAAATATCTATCAGAAGATTATTTGAAAACAAATATGACAAATAAATCAAATTAAAATATTTTACTGAAGAAATTCTCAAAAAAAAAGAAAAAAGAAAAAGGAAGGAAGGAAGGAAGGAAGGAAGGAAGGAAGGAAGGAAGGAAGGAAGGAAGGAAGGACGGAAGGAAGGAAGGAAGGAGGGAGTTTAATTTCTGTTTTCCCTTTTTGCTTTTGGTTCACTACCATGGCACTCACTTATCACTTATCACTCAGATAAGTAATGCTTTCATAAAAGGGCCGGAGCGATAGCACAGTGGTAGAGTGTTTGCCTTGCACGTGGCTGACCTAGGACAGATCTCGGTTAGATTCCCCCCACCCAGTGTCCTATGTGGTTCCCCAAGCCAGGAGAGATTTCTGAGCACATAGCCAGGAGTAACCTGTGAGTGGTACTGGGTGTGGCCCAAAAATAAAAACAAAAACAAAAAAAGAATGCTTTCATGATAGACGTGCATATTATGCTCTTTCAAAGAGCTTACCTTAGAGTTCATTCTCTTCAACTTCTCCCTCAACATCTGAGCCTATTACTCTTTTTTCTGATAATAACTTTCTCAGTAGCCAGATGTGACTGAATGTTAATTGGATGGATGTAGTATCAGGAAATAGGTGTATAAGTTGGACACAGCCCTCCCATTCTTTTCTTTACAGCTGCTTATGGCTGAATGGTCCTGTGGTCAGTACTGTCCTCTGGTGAGTAGAGTTATATATGCAGAGCATTCGTTATTTTTACCACATTTACTGGACCCACTTTCTCTGCATTATTTAGTCATAGACTTAATGTATTTCTCATGGACCCAGAAAAATGGGTGGTTGGTATAGATAAAAAACAGAGACCCTGGTGTGCTCGTTGAGCAGGATGTAAAGTAGGAGGGACTTGAGTTTAGCACCTTGTGATGCCACTTGATACTTCCCTTTCAGCTTGTGTCATGATTCATATTTGCACATAGGAGAATTCCATTGGTCATCTAGCAACAAACAAGTCAGTAAAACCTCAGATAGTGACTTTAGTAACACCACTGGTAGATACAATAATTTTCACAAATCTTTGTTTTTGAGCTACATTTAGCAATGTTTGGGGGTTACTCCTATTTCTATACTCAGGAATTTCACCTGAAAATTCACCTGGGGGATGATATGGGATGCAGGGGATTGAATCTGTTTAGTTCAAGGCAAGGGCCCTAATGACCATAATGACTATCTCTGGCTCTTCACAATTTTTTTTAAAAAAACTATGTTTTGATAGTTTCATTACATTGTTTTTTAATTGATACTTTTCTTTTTTATTAATATCTTTATTTAAACACCTTGATTGTAATTATGATTGCAATTGGGTTTTAGTCATGTAAATAACACCCCCCTTCACCAGCGCAAGATTCCCATCACCAATGTCTCAAATCTCCCTCCCTTCTCATCCTGTACTCTAGACAGGCTTTCTACTTCCCAGTTTCATTACATTGTATCAAGCAATATAAGATGAATTATTTTGTGTGTTCTAAGATGGCAGTATTTGGGGGTCAGTGTGAAATTGGGACATTGGTGGAGGAAGGTCACAATGGTGGTGGGATTTGGTGTTGGAACATTAATGCCTGAAACAACTTTATTATGAACAACTTTGTAAACCACACTGTTTACATTTTTTTAAAGATTCTCATTTGTATAGTGGCACAATAGCAGATAAAGAAGACCAACTTCCTCCAACTTCATGTTGAGTTGACAAAAAGGTCGAGTGGCTCGTCCAAGACTGAAGAACTATTTTGTGATAGCTTCTGCTCCAGGGTTCCAGTTTACCATCTGAAGACCTGCATCCTAACAACTCCTGTCCTCTGTCTAAAGACTTACTCCCTGTAAACAAATTATTTTGAACATGAAAGTTTCTGTACTTGATGCTTAAATTTGTGACCTTGAGTCATTGATAGGATCATTATTATGAAAAATATTCAGTGGGCTGGTCTTGTCTTCCAATTAGTTCCAAATTCTTTCCTCCATCTTTTGACTCTACTTTATTTATTGTTGATGTTTCTTTGTCTTTCATCTTCCTGACCCTTCTAGCAATGATCAGAAAGGAAGTTTGCTTTAGAGTTTAACCACTCTCCCAGAACATCCCTACCATCCTCCAACCACCCACTAAACAACTTTTATAGTTGCCACCAATAATACATATAGGCATGATGAAAGAAAGAGGGTCTCTAGGAAGATATATAGAGGAGGAAACCATAAGGCAAAAGGGATACTGACCTTGCAATAAAGTTGAGCTTGTGGGCTCATTTAGTTCTAAATCAGGTGAGGACATACAGGAGAGAAAAATGAAAACAAACACATATTATATACAGCAGCTATATATCTTTCATATATAGTTTGTATACTCAGTCTCATGAATGTTTCTGGAGCAATGGATAAACGAAGAATGACACACATACAAAGGGAATGAAAAAAAATACAATGTAAGACACACCCAAGGGCCTTTGGCTTTCATGCTGGGGACAATGAGTGGGAAGTAAACCTACAGTTCACTCTCAGAACTAGTCCCAAACCTTTTGGCTTAACTCTTGTTTTGTTTTGTTTTTTTGGTTTTTGGGTCACATCTGGCAGCACTCAGGGGTTACTCCTGGCTCCACACTCAGAAATCGCTCCTGGCAGGCTCGGAGGACCATATGGGATGCCAGGATTCGAATCAATGACCTTCTGCATGAAAAGCAAATGCCTTACCTCCATGCTATCTCTCCGGCCCATGGCTTAACTCTTTATCCCATTTTTCATTGTCAAGGTAAGAGAAACTGAGTTGTACAGTTAAACACAGAATGATAACAGACATAGATTTCTATGTTTCTTTGCAGGAAGGGATTTCATCATGAAGTTCATGGTCTTCCTCTGGCAAAGACTGTTGAACAGCCTGCTCCATGGAGCTTCCTGCCTCTGAGTTTAGTTTCTTTGAACAATGGGATATAGCAAAGTCAACCTGCCATTAATTCATATTTGTTTAGTGACAAATGTTCATATTTGTCTTGTGAGTTTAGGAGTCATACTAATACTTGATTTTAATACTAATTTCCCACTTATTAACTATAGCCCACACGCACTTGAATGATATTCCAATCACCAATGGATCTATGTATGGTGTTTGTGTAGCCTTTCCATGGCAAGGTCAGCAGAAACAGGCACTAAATGACACCAAACTACGGGTTGTTGGATTAAATGTGGGAAATGCTCTCAACTTACTTCTCCCTCCTCAAGATGAAATGTCAAGGTTTCCTTTAGCTGCATTGAGGCCTCCACACCAAGCAGTCCACTCATCTTGGTGGGGCCCAGCATTTCTGAGTTTCTCTGAATGCTATCACTTCTTTATTCATATTTCAGACAGCTCTGCACTCCAGACACTGGTCATTGGAGAAAAGCTAAGCATGACAGAGGGTGCATTGATGAGAGAGAGTGGGGAGGGGGCTTTGAATGCTGCACACAGGCCTGCAGAAAAGAACCACTGATGCTGTGGGTTTTGCTTCACTCTGTCACTTCTGCCAGCTCTATCACCCTTAAGTCCCACATCTCCATGTGCTCATGGGAAGAGGAGGGAAATAAAGAATTGATAAAGGCAACTGCAAAACTATTTATGTGTAGCTGTATGTGCAAGGGAGAATATTTACAGGACCAAGGAGGGCAAGTTTAGCATGGCAGTAGGAGAGCCTCACATTTGCAAGGTGAAAGAAAAAGGGTTCTCTCCCTTTCTAATCCTGGCTCTTCTTTCATGCAGACAGACATCTTCCAAAAAGCTAGAAAGGCTTAAATGGCATGAGGGCAATTCTGATCCTTCCTGTGTGAGAGGTGTTAGACAGCTCCATCACTCTTTGTGCAGCTCTGCCAGTTCCCAGCCACCCATCAGGATCCAGGCAGATTTCTTTTATCCTCCTTGAGCAGAGAGTGGACAGGGTATAATTTGGGAGTAGAGAGGGAGAATGAAGCAGTACACACAGTACGGGTGAGTGTCTGGCCACTGAGGGAATGTAATGGGGTGGGAGCAGGATTTAAATGTATAGCACTGCTAGGCTTTCTCAGTATCAAAGGACACTATGGGGATTTTATGAAGAAAAGACACTCCAAATTTCATATGAGCTATTCCTGGCTCTGTGTCCCAGAGTTACCCTTGACAGTGTTTGGGGGCCCATGTGGTGTTTATAATTAAACTTGGTGAGCTACATGCAAGGTAAGCACCTTAACTCTTCTCTGATCAGAGTTTAAGTTGCTGGCACTACTCTGCTAACTTTCTTCTCTCCTCCCCCAATTCCCACAGTGCTTCTTACCCTGAGGGCCTGAGACAAATTACCACAAACTCCCACACACCTGTTGAGGTAGGACAGCATTCATCCCCAAAGCAGACATAAATTAAGCCTACAGCCTAGAAGGGAATTCCTCATTTCTAAGATCAGAAAATTGGTGCCTGCAGTCCTGTGTGAGTCCACAGAAAAGCCTCTGGCTCACTTCTGTGGGCTGTTGTACTCCCAAAAGTGTAAGACAGTTGCTCTACCAGGGAGCCTGCTAATGCACTTCATTTTCTACAATTTACAGAATAATCTAGGCTATCATTAGATATGCAATGTGTGCCCAGAAAATCACCTTGAATGCCTTAATAGTTCAACAGCTATTGACTGCATTGGTCATGTTACTTATGACAGGCCAGTCTGCAGTTGGAGAAACACCTGATATCTTTTTTTGGTAGGGATCACACTGGCAGACCCTACTCCATGCTAGGTACATTAGGATTGGAGGTACCCAGGCCAGTGGTGTGAGCAGTCAATTGGGCTTCATCAGCACAGTACTGGTTGTGGGAGGGTCCATCAGGGATGTGTCTGCCAGTGATGAGGGTTTGGGCATGTAGTGTCAATGATCAAACCCAGAGCTTCACACAGGCTGGGCAGGTCCTCTAGCTCCTTGGTTTAATCCAGTACCTAATCCAGCAAGGCACTAGCTTTTGACAGAGATGGCAAGCTTGGGGGATGACCTACTTTTCAGGTTCACTTTCCCTTAGAAGTTAATATTATTAGGGACCCCCAAGGCCCATGATTCTACTCTTATAAGTATAATTTAGTTTATCGTACTCTCAGCGAGCAGAAAGAAAGTTTCAAAACTAATCTCATTTTACCCTGATCTACTGAACCAAGTATTGAAACAGTTCATGTTCATCTCTAAGGCTTTTATAACCACACCTAATTATTATCTTCATAGTCACTTTAGGAGGAAAATGAAAAGTCACTTCATCCTGCTCGAAGCCTTTTATATTTTCCAGGACTTTTCTCTTGATAAAATAAAGTGTGAATCTCTTTTATTTATTTGTTTTATTCTTCACTTTCCCCCTACTCTCATCCACATTAGGTCCAACCAGTTAGATGTAATTCAGTCCTATTAGATAGGTTCTCTCTCTTCCCAGACTGACTATGACTCCATCCCAGAATAACTGCTCTTCACTCTCCCTGGCTAGCTTCTGGGCCCTTCCTTCCTTCTTTAGGAAACCTCCTCCATGTCCAGGTCCCCAGCTCAGGCTCAATCTTACCAAAGAGTGTGATGCTGGCATTGGTGTGGCCCAGCTTGTTGGAGGCCACGCACGTGTAGTTGCCATAGTCATGTTCGGAGACATTGAAGAAGATGAGCTTTGAGAGGAACGGTCTGTTTTCCACTTTGAGCCCTTTCTTTCCTTCTACCAGTCTGAGATAGAAGAAAGAGACACACAAGGAAAAGAAGGGAGAAAGTTATGATCTATCACGGAGGAATTTACATTCTTTCTTTAGGCCCCTTCCCAACTCTACCATCAGTGCCATTTTCCCACACAGCTGAGTTCATACCCAATGGCATGGATGACATGGTTACATGACAGAGAAGTGCTGGAGATATTCTTATTATTTATTTACAAGTCATACCCAGCAATGCTCAGTGCATATTTCACTGGTTGTATTCAGACATCATTCCTGGAGGGGCTTGAAAGATTATATGGGGTTCCTGGGATTGAATCTGGGTCTGCCACATGCAAGATAAGCAAGCACTCTACCTGCTGTACTATCTATCTCTTCAGTTTCACAGAGAAAACTCGAGGCAGCCTTGATATCCACTTGCTAATGCAGATAATTAACATGCCTGGAAGCTAATGCCTTCTGCTGCTTTGTATGCAACGCACTATAATGTACACTATTATAACTCCATCCCGAGCATTGTGGTAAGGGTGACTAGGGACATGGAGGTGAGGATGGTAATGATGTTAACCTTTACCATGTCAAATTCAGACTTCATACAGAAGAACACTTGTGGGACTTGAAAAACTATGTTTTTTAACATCTGGACAATAAAATGTTCCTTTAAGAAGTTAAATAATTCTGTAATAACATTTTATTTATTTATTGTTATTACTATGAGTGAAATGAAAGAATAAGACATGGTTTTTATCTTGAAAATTCTGAAGGGTTTTTAAATGAAGCTCTGTGTAGATCAGTGTTCCCCACCCATTTACTGACCTTGTTTTCTTTCTGTGACCCTCTTTGTGCTAATCATTGCCTCCTGGTCTTATGCTATTCCTACCCCATGGATGCAATTTTTACCTGTGACCTTTTGGAAGAAGCCCTTGTCTAGAAGCTTATAGCAATTTATTCTGGTAAAGATAATAAATTCCTGAGAAGTTGGCTATATAGGGTCAGGACAGCAGCATCATGTATCCCAGAAAACATTCCCATAAACCTCAAGGGCTCACAGTCATTGGAAGTGGCCCTAAAAATATGACAGGCAGTGGCCAAGACAAACAGATGAGCAAAAAGCATCATAAAATTTGTTCACATGCAGACAGGGAGATGAAGGAGGAAGTGGCTTTAGGGGACTGCTAGAGCCACTGTTTCTTACTTCAGAGGTTGTTTCTCAGGTCTGAATAATAGTGCAGCAGTAAGGTAATTTCCTTGCATGTGGCAAAGTGGGTTTGATCACTGGCATACCATATGGTCTATGGTCCCCTGCACCCTGCCAGAAGTGATTCCTGAGCTCAGAGCCAGGAGTAACCCCTGAAAACCACCAGGTGTGTTCCCAAAACAAACAATAAAGATTCCCATCTCAATTACATGCAAGTACGAAAATGACATGACCCTCTCTCTTTCTTTTAACATCTGGAATGATCTCATTCTCAGAATTGGCTTCAGGAAAATGCATTACTTTGCCTAAAACAAAAAATGGCTTGTTTCACACAGGTAAAGCAAACATTGCCTTAAATCATATACATGAGGACAGAGAGAAGTACTTGGGGTCTGGATGAAGTCTACCTTGGTCGAAAGAATGACTAGTCCTCTCTAACAAACATCTGCGGGAGAACTAGTCCAGGATTAAACTCTCTGTTTCCCCCTTATTCTATTTTCTCTGGACATCTTCTTCTTCTACCCTCAGGCTGAGGGCAGTGACCTGGCCAGTCTACATCATCATGGCCAATGGCAGCAAGCACTTTCATTTCTAAGGGATGCTCCATTCTGTGATGCATATGTTATTCCCCAGGGTGGTTCTTAAGGAAATTGCTTCAGTCCAGCCTCCAGGAAACTTCCAGAGCCCCTCTTGGATCCCATGTGCCACATCTCAGGGAAGAACACAGCTTTTTTGTGTGCAAATATGAGCTTAAGGCAGGAGGTATGGATAGCAACCTCTGCAATGCTCTTTGCAAATTTGAGCCTCTTCCATGCTTTTGATTGCCCTCAGCTCCTGTGGTCATATGTCCTGGCTTAGCATGTTCCCAGGATTTAGCTCTGACTCTGCTGAGAATGAAGTGGTGCTCATTGAGCCCAGCATCCTGTCTTCTTTAGACCAAATGTATTGTAAGCTTCAGGGAGCAACCTTGGAAACAGAGTCCAAAGACTTTTCCAGCCTGTTTCACACAACCTTACTGATTTGATCTGCATCTACCAGTCACTCATTCATGACTTCTCTGAGTCCTGCTTGAAAGAGGTATCTGCCAGTGCTAGTGGCCCAAGGATTGGCAACTATAGGGTCATGAAAGGAAAGATGTCAGAATCCTGCACTCAATGAGACTCCTGGGAAACAGCACAAGAGCAGCATGAGGCAGATGGAGGGCATGAAGGGACTATGCAGAGAAGATATCAGCACAGAAAATTCAAGTCTTATGCCTTGACTTTGCCTCCTGGGGCAGGAAAAGAACAGCAAAGGCTCCTGGGTCCCTAGCCGCCTGCCATGAAAGCCACACATCTCTGGTCGCCTCACTGACTGAGTCCTGGCTCATCTATACCCCTCACAATTTTTATCAGGCATTTTTCTATCCCAAAGACTGAGAAGTTGAGGGACAGGTAATCACTCTTGGCAAATTCTTGTGCACTAAGCAATGGATCAGTCAGGAACAAACATGGCAGCTCTAACAGTTTTGGTTTTTATTTTTATTTATTATTATTATTTTATTTTTATTTTTACCAACAGTGACCTCTTAGACCTCATCTTAGACAACTTGAAAGGTGTGGATAGGAGGGCCAGGAATAGTGTTTATTGGTTATGAGAAGATCAGTCTCTTTTGATCAATGCTTGATTCTTAAAAAAAAGGGAAGAAGCCCTCTTGTAGTTTTTTTTTTGAGCTTGCATCCTCTTTTTTCAATCATCATCCATCTAAACAAGAAGCAAATCTGGCACCTTTTTTGCCCAGGGTCTTATATTTACTATGCCTATTTTGTAAGACAAACTGTGGCTGGAAAATAAACATGATTTTTGGCTCTCTCATCTATTATAATTCAAGAGTTCTTATAAGGTAAGCAAACTGTGGGATAAACAGGGAAAACAGCATGTGTCCAGAAAACTCATAAAATGGGGGGCTACAAATTTTCTAATCTATAGTAATTGGTACAGATTCTGAAGTGAGTGAGAGGTAATGAGGAAGATGCTATGGAATTAGAGTGATTGAGAGAAAAAAAGACTGTCATCTGACTGTATGAAGATGCTAAACCTGCATTGACAAGTCACTTGGTAACTTCTGGCAATGTCAAACACCATAGTAGCTAAAATATGGAGAGGAGGACAAGGAACTAGTATTGCTCTTTTCTCTTGTAGTTAAATCACTTTCTGAGCACAAAGGCAGGACTCAGTGGGGGGCACAACTGTTTGATACATAGGACAGACTGTTTGAAATTCAGCAGGTGATGTGTTAGTTAATTGGTTGGTCCCTCCTTTACCAGGAGCCTTCTGATACCTAAATGCAAACCATAAAAGGTGTTTAAAAAAACATTCTGGCAGAATACAGGATATTCTAGATCTCCAAGTCCCCTCTCTGACCCTACTGTAGCAACTTTCTTGCTCTAAAAGCTGTTTTCCTACAAGCCTATCACTGATTATCTCATTTATTAGTCATTTATTATCAGGGATATGTAAATCAAAATAACCTCATATACGTGATAATGGCACAAAGAAAATCATGGGAAATAGACAATTTTGATAGGGATGTGGTGAAAAAGGAATCCTTTTTTATGGTTGATAGGAATGGTGTTTCAAAGGAAAATAGTATGGAAACTTCACCATAAAGTAAGAATAGAATTTCCATGACCTAGTTTCAAGAAGCAATTACCTTTTCTAGAAACATCTACTCCAAGAGCACAGAAAACATTAACTGAAAAGAGACAAGTACACTTATGCTCACTGTGGCCCTAATTAAGTAGGATCTGGAAACAACCCTCTAATGTCCAATGACAGATGAATGGGAAAAGAAGATGTAACCTATCTATACAATGGAATACTCTGCAAAGCTAAGAAAAGATGAACTCTTGGATGGAAAGATGTTCAATGAACTGATAGCATTTTTTGTGTGCAGGAGGCCCTGGTTTGATCCCCAGTACCACGTGGCCCTTTGAACACCATCAAAAACTATCTTCATGTATTAACCCAGAAGAAGCCTCTCAGAATTGATGAGCATAGCTTAATACACATATCCATCCAAAAGAAAGATGAAATCATGCATTTTTGCTGCAACTTTGATGGAACTAAAAAAACTCATGCTAGGTAAAATTAATCAGTAGGAGAGGTACAAATACTAGACAGTCTCACACACTGGTGGTCTACAGAGAAATAAAACAAGGCAAATAGACAGTATTACATGGTTACAACCCTGTGCCTCTAGGTTATGAATTTGAGATCACCAAGCAAGAGGGAGCAATAAAAACCCAAATAAAATATTTTAAATAAAAATATAATGTATTGAGGGCATGTTGGTACTCCATCTTAAAGCAATGAAACAGAACTCAGATGACAGAGAAAGACTAGTTTGCAAAAAGTTTGAAATTAACTATTTACGGAAAGACTACTTTACACAAGTTCATCTGCAGCCATCTGGAATCTAGCAAGTGTTTTGTTTTTTTTTGGACAGGGATGAGTGAAAGAGTGAATTTTTCTCTAAAACTTTTTTTTTAATTTTTGCTGACTTATCCTTGGTTTTTACTCTTGTGTTTTTACTCATGGGAAGGTTTGGTTGCTCACCTCTGTACGTGTGTGTGTGAAATTGTCTCCACTCACACCTACATTATTCAGTGCCCTCTTGCTAGGATCTTTACCTTTATTAAGAAGACACCTCTGGAGCCTTTACCTTTTATCATCCTTGTACCATTGGAATTCAGCCGAGGGGACTGCTGAGGCTTCGCACTGCAAAGTCCCTTTCTGACCAATGGGGACGCCTGTACCTTTAGCTTCTGAAATGTATGGTGGATCTGCACAAAACAACATTGCAGGAAGGTTATCCACGTAAGTCAAGGCATCAGTAGGTTCCCCCACAAAACTTGTTTTTGATTCTCTCAAAGGTCCCCTGCATGACTGGGGAATGCCAAGAATGAAACCAGGTAGCATAGCTCCAAGGAAAAATGGAGTCTCCTTTGCATATGTTACTTCTGCTCCTTCTATACAGTGGGGAAAGAACAGGCAGTCAGGCCTATTTACTCCTTAAACATTTTAACTTTCATCAGATGTTTTTTTCCCACTCACCCAACACCCCATGGTTGGCTGGCAATACTTTTATTCAGACTTACAGAATTTCAGCACACTAGTAATGGCAATTATATAACCTCAGACTATTAAATTCTTGCTCAGTTGCAAGAGATAATATTCATGTAGAATTGCCTGAAGGATTTATAGATCAATCACTACAGGTTTTTGAAAATGGTTCCCTCAATCAATTCAGACCAAAACAGACTGAAAAGCTAGGCCTACATTCATTTGAAGTCTTTTCCAAATGACCCTAAGCATTCCAACACTTTAAAATTTTACATTGAAGTGTATCATGAGAAACTGCCACAATAAACTCATGTTCTATTGCAGAAACATTGTATCATGACATTGACTATTTGATTATTCTTATTTGTAGGGGATATATTGAAAGACCACAGTGGAAGCCTCAAAACATAAAAAGACTGAGTCTTCAATAGATGATGTTTTTTTTTCTATTTCATTTCCAAAGTTTGATTTTTTCCATCTATGCTTACCTGTTATTAGGTTTAATTTGTAAATTAGACAAGAAAGTATTAAAGGCTAGCAATGCATTTAAACAATTATAACAATGTAATTCTGTGATAAAACTTATGTAAGTGTGATGTTTCTTTCCTAATTTCTTCTTGTAAGTAATATTTCTGAGCTATGATAGACTATAACAAAAACCATAGCAAGAAAATCTGCAGACCAAAATGGCAACCATAGTTCAAAGTCCCCCCAAATATATAAGCCCTATAGAGTACTTTTCTTGGCTCTCAGTACTGACCAAGTCCAATCTCTTCCCAGCAGTTACTTTTCTTTTCTCGAACAGACATAAATTTTACATCAGGTGACACTTTCTTCTTTTCTTTAACCCAAAGCCAAAGAACTGGCTTGTGTCTAGTGAATTGATCATGTATATTTGATACAAAGTTAGCCCTTCATTTTTACTTATTGTCCAAAATAGGTTTTTACTTGCTTACAATAGTTTATATTCTTTGTTTTTTATTTGCAACTCAAAAAGACCTTTGATTTTATGTCTTTAGGGAATTGCAATTTAATAACTAGCACAGGTCAGGACATGAAGGTGTAAACTCATAAAGTTACATGAAAAGGAAGAAAAATCTTGCTGTAAGGAGAGTTTCTTTGGTGAGTTGGAAGATTTACCTCTTCAAAACCAAGAGGTTATATAGTTTGGCATTAAAAAACTAATGTAATCTTTGCAGATTAAAAAGATGACTCCTGGGGCCTGAGCAATAGTGCAGTAGTAGGGTGTTTGCCTTGCAAGCAGCCGATCCAGAACGGACCTGGTGTCTAATATGGTCCCCCAGCCAGGAGCAATTTCTGAGTGCATAGCCAGGAGTAACTCCTGAGCATCACCAGGTGTGGCCCAAGAAACAAAACAAACAAAAAACAAATGACTTCTTTAATTTTACTAGAAATCCAAATGTGAGCCTGGTGAGTGACAGATCAAATAATACCCAGATTTAGTGGTAGAGCTAGTTTTCTCTTCTAAAGACCTCGGACTCTGTGTAAATATTCCTTTCAGGATGTCATAGTAGTCACCATGACTTCATAGTAATCCTTTCAGGAATAAGCACCACATAGAAATCATGTGCACCATTCACTGATGGGTTCCCAGACTTCTCCCAATCCCTGAAGGGTGATTGCTTTTACTCAAAACAATCTAATTCTCCAAATGGCAACATGTGAAGGACGCATCCTGCTCACTGCACTTGTAACAATTGATAATGGGATCAGGCTAATTGTGCGCTGTCCCAGTTGATTTTTAGTGAGAAATGACATTGATTAGTGGTAAACTGATAACCATTATGAGAGGATCTATTTTTTTCCATGAATTTTCTAGCAAAATGTGAACACAGAGAAATGAGTTAACATCACAATTGTTCATCAAAAAGGAAGCTGAATTTTAAATGGGGTGAAAATGATTAAGCAATCCATATTACAATGAAGGAGGTAGTTTGCTTGAGGGGAGAGCAAAGGAAAGATGGCCAATTTTGTTGAGGATATTAGTATGGACGAATCATACCAACAGAACGCAAAGGTCCTCCTCAATCATTGCTTGTTTCCTTTATCTCTGTTACGGAGACAAGTAACGTAGAGAGGGAAAAATTGGGGGTCAATTTGAGGAAAGTGTGGGAGTAATTAAGATTTGAAGCCACCATGCAGTTATCATCCTGGAATCTAAGTCAACTTTGAGATTGCCTTTAAATTACTCTCCGTTGCAATATTAAAACTCTTATTTGGGTTTTTTTATTCTTGAAGCTCCTTTACTTTGTCGTGCGCCTCCAGGTGGCACAGCATCCCACTTGGTCAGCATTGTCATGAGCATCACCCTGCATAGGCAGAAAGGGGCAGACCGGGCTGCTTGTAAATACTTACAATTCACAGTCACCTTCACTCTGCGGACCACTGGCGCAGCCACGTCATTGGAGGCACTGCACTCGTAGTCCCCAGACTGCTCTCTGGTAATGCCCTGGATTTCCAGATATTCATCCTCGCTCACAAAGCCCATGGCTAAAGTAAAGGGAAGAAAAAAAAATACACAAAGAGGT
Source organism: Suncus etruscus (assembly GCF_024139225.1). Classification (NCBI taxonomy): domain Eukaryota; kingdom Metazoa; phylum Chordata; class Mammalia; order Eulipotyphla; family Soricidae; genus Suncus; species Suncus etruscus. The sequence continues at coordinate 30,555,783 of NC_064855.1, read as the reverse complement.
TTAGAAAACCAAGTCATGATGGGAAATGTCTGTGGAGATTGGGTCTCCCCAGTACTAACATTTCTGTTGTTCCCAGTGGACCCTATAAAATGTTTGTGCTCCTCCTGCACTGATTACAGTGTCTTCAGAACTACTACTCCCAGGTAAGTGATGAATAATTCTGGCATTTTACACTGATCATATCTTACCAAACACTCCGGAACTTTGAGATCTTAGAGAGATATCTCCACGTGATATTAACTCTTCTCATTCACTGAACCATGCTGTGGAGAGCTGTCATCTGCCATCCTGACCACATATTTATGAACAATACTGTCCTGACAGTTACTCATATACATTATACACATACATTTCCAAACATAGATATATGCATAGCACATGGGCATGCTCATGTGTACATATAGTCACATAGGCTCATACAAACACAAGAAACAAAAGGATGAGATATCCAACTTGCATTTCTTTTTTTTGTTTGTTTGCTTGTTTTTGATTTTTGGGCCACACCCGGTGATGCTCAGGAGTTACTTCTGGCTATGTGCTCAGAAATCCCTCCTGGCTTGGAGAATCATATGGGACACAGAGGGATCGAATTGCACTCCATCCTAGATGCCTAAGCAGATGCCTTACCGCTTGCACCACCACTCTGGCCCCCCCAACTTGCATTTCAATCTCTAGTTTTAGACAATCCATGAATTAATTTTCTCCAATTTTATCAAATAGACCTCTTGAGTATGAGGCAATGAGTATAAGCCAGTGACAGGCAAGCTATACTTGGACCACAAGCAAGAAGATATGACTTCAAATTCCATGGTTTAGTTTCTCTGGTGATAAAATAAAAACAGCAACAATATTCCCATTACTAAACTTTGTATTTGTGAATATAGAGAAGAATCCCGACCCACACACACACACACACACACACACACACACACACACACACACACACACACACACATACATGCACACCAACACAGGGGCAAAAAGACAGACAGAATTTGAAGAAGTTACTCTAGTCCTTAGTCCTAAGGCTATCAGTACACACCTTGTTAGGTACTGGCTTAGCCAAATAAGAGAATCTTTAGCAAAAACAAAGGTCAGGAAAGGAAGGTCAAAGATCAGCTGATACCAATCCTTCTCTAGCAACCACAACCAAACTCAACACAGGTGGTAAAAAAACAACTGGAAACAAAGGAGATGCACACTTGTGCTCCTTGGGCTCATGAATATTGTGCCTGCATATACATGTCACCCTCAACATCCCTCTTGGCATATGAATTGTCTTGCTTTCATGCTGAATTGTGTATCAGGGCTCTCTCTACCTTAGTAGAGACATGACCTCTCTTGAATACATTACTCCCTCCCCTTCCTCAGAACCACCAAATAAAACCTGTTTTTACTTCACAGCTCATCTCCTGAAATTCTTTGTTGTGAGGGAAGGGGATGAACCTGAGAGAACTGAGCAAGGTCTCTTAGCACACTGGGGAATGTCCACTGCCTGCTTCAGGACTATGAAGTGACAGCCAAGAAATCTCCAGTGCTCTTCAAGTCACCCTGAGATTGTGCTTTCTTGCAAAAGGATAATAATGACAAAAAATATTTTGACTCTGATTCTTTTTCTGTGAAATAACAATAATTTGTATGAAAATATTATTAAAATATTACTTTTGGGGTAATACTTTTAATACTTTTAGAGTGTTTACCAGGCAGTGCTTGGGGGCTCTGGCACTTCCCAGAAATATTTGCATCAGTCCTTGGTCCTGGTATACTATTGTTACTTTCAATACAGAGAGACTGGGGGACAACTTAGTCAACTGGAAGTGCTTAGAAACCATCAAAGTCACACTCAGTGGGTTTGGCAGTCTCCTAGGCCATGACCAGGGCTTAGTATGGTTGGGGGATGTCGAGTCAAACTCGGGTCTGTGTTGTATGCAAGGCATGTGCCTCTGATCAATGAGCTTGCTCTTGGCCCCAAACTAAGATACCTTTAGAGTAAATGTGAAGCTGGTAACAATATTTTGGGGATTATTTTAACTCAAATGTGAGTTGAAACTAACCCTGAGTAGAGAAATACATATTTTAAAAAATTTATATGATTCTACTCTTTCACAGGGACATTCAGAGAAACAAATGAAACCTTGAGCATTAAAACTATAAAAAAGAGTGCTTCTGAAAGCTCTTTGAAAGAACTCCTGGGTGCTGGCCATCTGATGCTTTCATGACTAACTCTGATCTGCCTGGAGGTCCAATGGTAGATGAATGCTATCAGAATACCAGGGCACCGGAAAGGAAAGTCAGAACATTTCTTGCAGCATCAAAATCTCTCTATAACACAGCTTGGATCTGCTGATGTGGAGCATGAAAATGACAAAAGTAAGCAACAAATGTAACCGCAGGAGTGATACCTCATACGTAAGCTATTGGTTATATTGGTTTTAGCACTTGAGCTTTGTCAGGATAATGATAGATGCACAAATAATGACAACCATCATAAAAAAAAAAAAGGTTATGCAAGAATAGGAACTACCTTTCTGCTCCAGAGCAGTGGTAAATGCTTCAATTAAGTCATAAATGGCATCAACCTGAATGCTTGCTCACATTACTTTTGCCTTATGGAGCCTCCACTTTTTCCTATCTAGAAATCCTCTACCGCTGTTTCCTGTCCAACCCTTCTGAAAAACAATATGGATATTCTTCAAAAAAGCTGGAAATTGAACCTTATATGATTCAGCAATACCTCTCCTAGTGATATACCCTAGGAACACAAAAACACAATACAAAAATGCCCTCTGCATGCCTCTGGTTATTGCAGCATTATGTACAATAGCCAAGATCTGGAAACAACCCAGGTGCCCAACAACAGATGAGTGGCTAAGGAAACTGTGATACATTTACACAATGGAATACTATGCAGCCATTAGGAAGAAATGGAGTCATAAAATTTGCTTATACATGGCTGGACTACTTGCCTATTCATGGAGACTATTATGTTGAGTGAAATAAACCAGCGAGGGAGAGGTATAGACATAGAATAGTTTCATTTATCTTCAGGATATAAGAAAAATAAAAGACAGTACAGCAATAATATTCAGAGACAATAGAGCTGAACACTGGGATGACTAGTTTATTATGTGAAACTTGCCGCAGAGTGTTGAGTGCAGCTAGAGTGCTAACCACAATGACAACTACCATGACAATGATAGTGAGGAAGAGAGGCAGACTGACAGGCAGGGGATTGAAGTGGGAGAGGAAAATGGGGGAACATCGGTGGTGGGAAGATCACAGTCGTAAAGGGTGGTCTACATTCTATGACAAAAACCCCAGTATAAATTTATTTTTGTAAACAAGATGATTAAATAAAAAAGAAAAAGTAAAGAAAAAAATGAAATTTTTTACCTTTATTTCTTGAAGAAGAAGAATATGGGTCAATAATAAGCAATCAAGGGCTCTTAAATTCTCAAGAAAACGATCATGTTTAGAAGAAAACAGGGCTCAGGGGCAGGGGTGATAGCACAGTGGAAGGGCATTTGCCTTGAATGCTGAACCAGGAAAGACCCAGACTTGATCACTGGCATTCCATATGATCCCCTAAGCCTGCCAGGAGTAACCCCTGAGCACTACCAGGTGTGACCCCAAAACAAAACAAAACAAAACAAAACAAAAACAAAAACAAAAAATCAGGGCCCAAAAGTCCATGAACAGTAATCTACCTAGAATGACTGGCAGATAGACCTAAACAAAAAGAAGCTTCTATTTGACTTTGTAGCTTTTCTTTTGTTTTATAATTATCTTTATTTAAACACCGTGATTACAAATATGATTATAGTTGTATGATTACATACATGTAAAGAACACCCCCCTTCACCAGTGCAACATTCCCACCACTAATTTCCCAGATCTCCCTCCTCCCTAAACAAAAAGAAGCTTCTATTTGACTTTGTAGCCTTTCCTTATGATGATTCTCTAAGCATCTTTGTGTGGGGGAGGCAACCTGAAGAAGAGTAGATGGAATGCCAAGAAATGGTTTCAATGAAGAATTTTGCATTCCTTTTATGTTGCCATTGTTTATTTGCTACCAACACCAAGTCGACATTTGTCAGATTTGTCTTTGATCAAATGCTATAATTACTGTGCAAAGCATCTCAGAGATCAGTGTCATACTTAATATTCCCATTAATTTTAAATGGTGGTCCTTCATACATATGTGTGGCAATTGGTGTCATATTTTAATTAGACTTGCCCTACACCATCTGAAATTTATAATAGCTCGAATTATCAGTGTAATTTATAAATTAACAGTGGTGTAGTATTAGAAAATAAATTAGCTCCGGACAGCTGTTTCTGGATTGAGTCCAGAGTTGAAACAGTGACTGGTAGAACTTCAACTCTTCCAGGATGCTGCCAGCGGCACCATTAATGCAGACAAACCCATAGACCTGAGCATATTTTTATTTCCTTTCTCTTTTTTCCCTATCTTGCATCAATGTCATTTTTACACACAAATATGCCACGGGGGGGGGCAGAGTTATATTTATAGAAACCAGGCTTTCCAGAATTTGGTACATGGTCATCAAAATATAGAAGCAGGTTTGAATCTACTTATGCAGAGGGAGTAATTCAAGTACACAGACTAACTTATTAGGATAATGTAATTAAGTTTGCAAATTTCACCAAAAAAATGAAGGCTCTTGACTCTTCCCAGATAGACTGCTCTGGACCGACAACTCTGGGATCTTTTTGTAATGGACTAGGATAGACTTCCCTTTCTGCCTGAAGGCACATCAGCCTGAAGCCATACCTAATACACTCTAACAGAAATGGCCCAGATTCACAGTTTAACCTTATCAAACTGCCAAGCAACCAAATTTGTACCATATTTATAAATCCTGAACCAAATAGTTGTGTACTGCTGTGCAATGCCTTAAAATTTCATAGTAGTGGGCCGGAGCAGTGATAGGGCATTTGCCTTGCATGCAGCTGACCCAAGATGGACCTTGATTCGATCCCAGGCCTCCTATACGGTCCCTGAAGACAAGAGTGATTTCTGAGCACTTAGCCAGGAATAACACCTTAGCATCACTGGGAGTGGTCCCAAAAAACAAACAAACAAAAAAAAATTCATAGTAGTATCAACCCAGTAGAATCACAGAAAATCTGATGGAGACGTTGAATAGAACACCAACAAGCTTAGTGAACCAGAAAAGTAACACAAAAAAGCTTAACAACCACAACCCAGTAAATCTTTGGACAATGACTTTAGTAACACCATTGAGAGATAGAACCAATATTACAAATTGACCCTTAGTGACATAAGTTTTGAAAAATCCATTTTCCTTTGTATTGAAACAAACAATATAAAGTAAATTTGTTTGTGCCTGCAAGTAGTTAGGCTAAGGTGGTAGGTAGAAAACAGAGAACACTGGCGGAAGGAAGTTCACACATTTAGTGCTTGAAACAACTATATTATGAACAACTTGGTAAATAACATTGCTATAACAATTTTTTTAAATAATTGCATTACATAAAGAGTGAAGGCATATGTCTTGCATGCAGCGAGCTATGGTTTGATTCCCAGAGCTATATGGGACCCTGAGCAAAACTGGGGGCCTTCGAGAATTTCTGGCTTTGGCCCTAAAGTCCCTGCACACCATCAAGGAGGTCCCAAGTGAGATCCAGCACTGAAAGATGTAAAACAAGATGGCTCTCAGGTCCTCACATAGAATTGCCTATTCAGTTGTTGAGTATTGTTGGGAATTGTCTCCAGGCTCCTGGATTCCACTTGGCAGATCCCTTCCTGTAACAAAATGCATTCAGTTTCCTGGATAGTCATGAGTATTTGTGTAGGTTTAAATGTACTCATGTGATTTTATATAAGGAAGAATGTTAGGTAACTTAAGATTTAGAGTTTGTTTCCTATTGATCTAGATTTCTATCATCAAAGGAAGAGAATTTACGTTTAAGTCATCTTGCAAAAAAAAAAAAAATCAGACTTGCTCAGCAGAAGTACACTTATCTTGCAGTTTGAAAGCTAGGTTTAATTCCCAGCAACACGCACACACTCACACACACCACAGCACAAAGGCTCAACCCAAGAAAAAATATAGAACTTTAGAGAAACCGGTTACTATTTAATTCATCACCACTTGTAATATGTACACATTCTGACACCACTAGGCAAAGCATTTAAAAAATAATTTGCATGCAGTAAGATATTTTATAAATTTTACCTCATTGTCATTTATTGCTTGGTTTTCACATGAAAAACCTTGAGGATGATACCATCAATATTGACACAAGCAATTAAACTCTGAACCACCAATAATGAGCTTCCATAGGTATTGCTTAAAACAAACAAAACCTCAAATCCCACTAAACTGAAATCTGAATTTCTCGAGTTAATGATCCAAGGAGAGGATTCCCTGCATAGCATCTGTGCTCTGGCTATCAAGCAAGAAGTGCTAAGTCATTAATAGGAAGAACATATGAAGAAGACTGAAAAAAAGAAATGATCAGTGAAGCTTATTTTACACAATGCTAAAAAAAATAAAACAAAACAAAACAAAAAAACCCTGATGGGGGAGAGATTACCAGCAGGGGAGAGACAAATCACTTGACAAAACCTCTGAAAAGAAACTATTCCTGGCCAGTTGTTCCTTGGTTATAAAACTGCTTTTGCCTTTTCAAAAGATGGGATGACACACTCATATTCCTAAAATACCCACTTGATCGTAATATATACCTCTAAGATGCTGAAAGTGGCTCCCTGGCCAGTCGACCAGAAAGCATGAACTCACAACCTTCTTCATAATGTAACCCAGATCGATGTGTCCAAGGCTACTTGCCATTAGAGCCTGTGGAAAGCCACAGATCATTGCAGCAAAGAGCAAAAGTAGGGGTCCCAGCCTCCAGGCTCCATGAGTTGTTTTCTACCTCTTCTGTGCCAGCAATGCTTCCTCTTCACAATTCAGAAAACTAATGCAAGGCATTGCCCTGTGTGGTAAAAGTAAGTGACCATGGCCAATGCACTAGGGCAGTCTCAAAAAGATGTGAGTCACTCCAGTCACCAGCACAGCCATGACTGGCTATTTCAACTTACTCCTCAACAACTTTGTTTTCTCATGTAGAAAGCCATATTCTTTCTGTATCCCCAAGAAAACAGTACCTAGCTTGCAAATTCTAAGTCCAAACATTGTGGATGGAATAGGATAATCTGTTCCCCAAAAGACTTTTGGAGGAAAGCACAACTTGTGCCTGAGAATATGATCTAATTTGAAAAGAAGTTCTTTATTTAAAGTAAAGGATTAAGGTGAGCTCCATCCCATGCAATTGGTGTTTTTATAAAGAAAAGGCATTTGGGCACGGACATGCAGAGAAGCAATTCGAGGTGAAGATCTTCAGGAAGAAGAAAGAAGGTAGTTTGATGGAATGAGGCCCCACAAGCCAAGGAAGGAAAGCTTTAAATTATTGGCACACTGGAAGAGGCAAAGAAAGTGTCAGAAAGAAGAACCAGTATCGGTCTTGATTTGGGATTTCCAGCTTTCTCAACTGTGAAAATACATTTCTGAGGGCTTTTGGGACTGCTTGGTGACAAAGCACACAAGGTCTTGATAGCTCCAGATCATAGCTCCCCAACTGTTTTTTCTTGAGCCTGACATTCTGGGATTATTTTCCAATGCAATAAGACTATGAGAGCAGGACTTGAGCTTTAGATATTTCTTATATTCATTGTACTTGAGAATACCACTGACATAAAATGAATTGTGTGGAATTCTCAAATATTGATATGTTTAAGGGGTGGGGAGATAGGTCAAGTAGTTGAGAACATACCTAACTCTAAGGCCCTAAATCCACTCCTGGCACCACATGATACCTCAAGTACTGCTGGTGTGATCCTATAAAACAATAAGATGACTGATGTACTGAGAACTATATGATGAAATAAATAGTAATAGGTAAAATCAAGAGTCAGAAACTCCCAATAGTCTCAACTCCCTAATCCTCATGTCTTTTCAATTTTGGCCCTTGCTCTTGTCATTTATTGAGTTATTTATTTATCTAACTTATTTATTTAGTTAGTTGTTTGGGGGCAACCTCCACATGCTCAAGAGTTATTCCTGGTTTTGTATTCAAGAGTGTTTCCTGGCAGTGCTCAGGGGAACATCAGTAGTGCATGGGATTAAGCAAGGCCCACCATGAAAGTGACTCCATGCAGAGTACTTGGTTTACCCTCTTTCTTTCCTTATTACTTATCTTTCTTTTATATATTTATCTTTTCAGTCTTTTGTTGCTGGTTTTGAAAAAAAATATTATTATCTATTCAAAAACATAATGCAGTAAGTCAAGCACTTGCCTTGCTGGACAGCCACAGTTCAATCCCCACACCACATATGGTTTACTGAGCACCACTAGGGGTCACTCCTGTGCACTGGTTCAGGGATACCCCTGAACACTGTGGGTGTGATGCTACTCCTTCCCATTCCCTGAAATCATTATTGTCTTCATAGACGAAAAACCAACCTTTTTTTTAAATATATCTATGGGAGAGCACGATATCAGAGATCCACCCTGAAACAATGATAGAGGGAAGTAGAAACTGAGGATGGGTTGGGACATTTTATTTTGAATCTTTATCACAGACATTATTAAAGAACACAGTGACTAAAATAATTTTTATAGTTTGAGTGTATAATATAATCATAGAGACTGGGGCAATAATTTACTCTGGAAATGTTTTCTTCAAACTGGAAATCAATACATAGGTCTGATTTCTCTAATGAGATTAGTTGCAGGACACACTTGACAAGAGCACAGTTTTTTCTTTTGTAGAGCATGCCAAGTAACGCTCAGAGGTTACTTCTAGCTCTGTATTAAGGAATCACTCCTGGTAGTCTTTGGATAACCTATAGTGTTGGATTATTGGTTTTACCCTAATCAATATTTATACTCCACCCTAGGGTGTGATTTGGTGATGGGATTATTGGATTTTTCCCTACTTGGTATTCCTCTCCCACCCTAGGGTATGGCCTGGTTCTTGTCAATAAAAGCACGGGTCTGAGGAAAGCAGGCGCTCATTCTTTGGTCTTTTTCCACCAAGCTGCATTGCTTCTTAAGAGAAGAAATCTTGTGTTGTGGAATTCCTTGCTTGAGTGCTGGATTTCCTGAACCTATTTTTCACTGTATGGATTATTTCCTGCATCAATGTTTGCTTCCAAACCCACATTTCAACAAAACCTTATGTTGGGATCCTAGCTCCACTAGCAATATGGGATTCCGAGGATCAAATATGGGTCCAATTGCATGTTAAATAAACACCCTATCTACTGTACTATTGCTCCAGCACCAAGCACAGTTCTTTCTTTCTTTTTTTTTTTTTTTTTTGTTTTGTTTTTTGTTTTTTTGGCCACACCCGGCGGTGCTCAGGGGTTACTCCTGGCTGTCTGCTCAGAAATAGCTCCTGGCAGGCACGGGGGACCATATGGGACACCGGGATTCGAACCAACCACCTTTGGTTCTGGATCGGCTGCTTGCAAGGCAAACACCGCTGTGCTATCTCTTTGGGCCCGCACAGTTCTTTTTTAATATACTATATGACACCCCAAGTTGAGACAGGAAGTGAGCTAAAAATCCACCACACAAGCCTCCACAGGGAAGAAGGAAATTCTCAGTATAGGGCTCCAAAGGGTTCAGCCCTCAGGGTAGGACCAATTGAAGGACAAAAGCTCTAAGATATCCATTGGGAAAGAAAACCCTGCATTTCTGAGTTCCTAGATTGGATATTTCAAACCTTCATAACTGAAAATAATAATAGCCACAATTATCATGTTTAGCGTACCCAAGAATAAGCTTGTCAGGAGAACAGCTGTAGCTATTGGAGGGAAGAGGACACAGCTGTCTTCTTGCTTAATATTTTTATGGCAGCTATAGCAGCTGAGATAAAAATCATTGGACCCCAAGAATAGGAAAAAATTATTTTAAAGTCGAAAGAATCCCAAATGGTAGGAGTTGGACGAAAATACTAAAAATATCAGTTCAAATGTTGTGACTAGCCTTAGAGAAGAGTCGTACTTTCCATGCTGTCTCTCCTTCTTTCCCTCTCAGTTGGCATTAGTATATTCCAGACAAGTTACACAGGGTTTCTGGGACAAAGTTGACCAGGTAGGGCCCTGGCATTCACTCATGAAACCAGAATTCTGAGCAGGTCTCTGTTGTTTGTTCAGACCAGACACTGGAGAATTGATTTCCTAACTCTTCATCTGGGTTGGGCTGCAGCAGTGGTCAATGGGAGATAGTGATTAGGGCCAGCAGTCAGCAGTATGCTCAGGGAAAATCAGAGAAGATGCTGCTGTGAGATATGAGGGTAGTCACAGCAGATGAGCTAGAGAAGGCTAGTTTCTTGCTTCACTCTGAGTCTCACATTGAGTAGATGGTGAATTGAATCCTATGGGAGAGAAGCCCACAAGAAGCTGGAAGAAACTTTGAGATAAATCTGGGCATCTCCAGGAAGGCAGAAATGCCCCAAAAGCCCTGTACATGACATCCACATAAGTTTCATGCTGTTTCATGAGTTTCATGAGTCAGGCAAGGAGCCCATGATCTGATGACAAAAGCCAGACAGAAGTAGTTGCCAGCACAGCCAGAGGCTTTCAATGCCACAAGACTTGCCAAGCATCTATCTGATGCTAGGTTTTCTGCAATGGCTGGCTTCTGAGGGGGAAACAAGATGGGTGAAGTTGACAGTAAGGCTGGAGACATAGTATGGGAGTTAAGTATACACCTTTTGTGCAGCTGATTGGTTCAATTCCTGTCAATGCATATGGTCTCCTGAGCACTTCCAGAAGTGACCTTTCAACGCAGAGCCAGGAGTGAGCCTCTCTGTGCTGCAATTTCTATTCTGTAAATGGGGAGTGGAGGGGGAACTCAGGCAACCATCTAGGCTTATAGATACTCATTTGATATTTAGCATAATAAGCAAATATGTGCAAGTTCTTTGAACTTGGCAAGTTTTCAATAAATGGCAGCTTCCCAAATCATTCTTTTCGCTGATATTACAACTCAGTTTCAGCACAGTTTAATATACAAGATCTTTGATACCAGAAATGCACAACTTAAAAATTAAAGGATAATAAGATCTCTGCTTTGCGAGTTGGAACTTAATAATAATAACTTTACAAAGGATTCACTGAAGAGCCTTTAACTAGAAAACATGGCATCTTTCACCTAATGTTGGATTTCTTTATAAGTAATACAATTTCTCAAGATCATTTCTTCTGTAAAAGCATATATAGTCTCGGTTGGCCCATGTGAGACCTTCCCAGAACTTGATAAATGTCTTAAATTTCACAACAAAGAATAAAAGGCTATAAATATATTTCAGCATATTCTTTCCTCCCTTGGCTATAAGATCGTATGAGTGAGAATAAATGAATTTACAATTTTTTATTCAAACAGTTCTAGGGAGCACAACTTTGCTTCTGCCTTTCTAAGACTGAGGCTCAACCTCAAACAGATGATGAGAATGTTTTTGCATATTAAATATGGAACCCATTTTAGAGAATGGAAGAGAATTAAAGTTCTAGGTAGATAATTGACTTCTGTTAGACATGTTATTTGATAGTGTCCTAGAAGCTAAAGTCTCAAAGTGATGTCCCAATTTTTAAAACTATTTTTGAGGCATAGGAGCTATTTCTTTTGAATTCTTTGGTTTCTGTTTTTTATTTTTCCTTTTTTGTTTTGTTTTGATCATTTCTATGGGACCACTATTGCCAGAGATTAAGCCTGGGCTGCCAAAATAAAAAGCATATGCTCCAGCTCATTAAGCATATCCCTAAATCTAATGTAAATTCTTCATATATTGGGACATGGAGTTCAGCATTTTTCTGGGTTTTCTGTCAATGATCCCAGGACTGGTTCCCTCTCTGTCCCTGCAGTTGGTCAAGCCATCCTGGCACTTAAGAGCTAGAATTCCCTTAACTAGCTCATTATTCCCTATGCCAATGATGTAAATGGATAGCTTCAAAATGAATCTGTGAACTGATTCTATCATAACGAGATCCAAAGAAATACTACAAAAATTGATAACCACTATTAATGGCATCTATTTATCTACCTATTTATAGATCAAGATAACAGCAAGAACACTTAGCATAGCTCCTGGCACATATTAAAATTTTATTCAAGAGAGAACATGGAATATATGCATATGTGAAATGCAATATTTTATTTTAATACTAATGAAAAAAAGAAAAAAAACCTTGTCTTTAATTAGGAAAGTTTCTGGGAGGAATCCTCAGTTTTGAATGAATAAGGAAGCATGAAAGTAGCTCCTGACCACTTTAGAGCTGGGGACCTGCCTCTCCAGACCAGGGATACCCCTTTTCAGGCAGGACACTAGTGAGCTGAGCAGATGTGGCTTTGCAGCCGGTTTCACTGTATGTGCTTCAGCCTCCTCGCCAGGCTGGTAGAGTGGCTTTGCGTACAGACCCACTATTATGGAAGAGGATTCTAAACCAGAAAACACACATCTGGATGTTTGGAGTCACAGCTTGATGTCTGGAACCTGGGTATTTGTAGGAGTGCAGCTGATGGCTGCTAAAAAAAAAAAAAAAAAAAAAAGAAAGAAAGAAATCAGCTTTGATTTGTAAACTCAGCCAATTTGATCTGAAAGGCATTGATAGGGGACAAATATAGAACTCTGCAGTGTCATATTGCCTCAGCATCTTGGCTGTTGGCTTTCTCCTTTTCTCCATTTGTAGACCTGCCTGCCAGGACTATGGTCTGTGGAATGCTAAGAATGTCAAATTCAGTTAAGGAAAGGACTTTTAGATTTGTGATTCTGAGTGGGTTAAGGCTTCCTGACAACATTGCACAGACCCTTGGGCTAGAGGCCCTGGCCTGGGAAAGCAAGCACAATTGGCCTGGCACTTAAGTACACAACCTCTTTCTAGGCAGTTTTGGATCTGAGCAGGATACAATAAGAACCCCAGGGTTTTGAGCTTCAGGAAGTGATATCATATTTACATGTGAACCTGAATTGCATGTTGTAAGTTCTTGTGTGTACTGGTCATATGTGCTTGTGCATGTCTTGTGCATGCCTGTGTATATGTGTGCAATTGGTATGTGTGTTCCTGCTGTGTTGGTGTGCTGCACTCCTTTGAAAATGTATATGTGTTCTTGTCTCTATGTACCTTACATAGATACACATTCTCTGTGTGTGCATATCCTTATGTGTATATGGATATGTATTTGCATATGCATACGAGTGCTTGTGTGTCCCTGAATGTATACATGTTCCTCTGTGTAAATGTCTTTGTGTGTAGTTCTGGCCACTCCTTTGCATATGGATATGTGTGTTTGTGTGTGTGGCTCTCTAGAGACACATACATTCCGGTGTGTATTCGTATGCTTATGCACATCTCTATATATCTACATATGTGTTTCACATATGTGACCATCATGTGTACATGCATGTTCCTGGGTGTTTTTACCAAGGAGAAATTGAATACTTCTTTGAAAATAAATCTGAAGCAGTTTTGACTATTCAAATTTGCATCCACCTTTCTATTGTCCTTGGGTTCCTATCCTAGTGAAGAAAGAAAGCCAAATCTCTCTCATTTTCAATTCCCCTCCCCCATATATAATAAAATCCTCCAGATATGTATGCTGATATAAAGAAGAATAGAAACCTAAATGGAAAGTCTAGGCTTGAGAATATTTTTCAGACTTTATGAAGGATGAAGGTGAATTGGTTTGGAAGTAACACCGTAGAAGAGGTACGCAGGTCCCAGAAGCTCATTCATGTATCATGAAGAGAAGAGAATTCTTTCCCTGCCAAGTCTCAGAATGGAAGGAATGGAGTCTTCAGAATTATGACCATTATTGGGAAAACTTATGGCCTCAGGGTGAACTACCTCTAAGTTCAAAGACCTTGAACTTGGAGATAGATAGGAAGAAGACCAGGAGTATTTCCACTGTGTGGCACTCAGACTCAGCAGACAGAAGGTTTTCCTAGTGAATCCCAGTAAATTCTGTACCAAGCAAATGTTGAAGGCCAACAAGCCAGCTGGAAATAAGAAGTGAATCTGTTCAACCTTTATGGAAAGCGATATGGAGATTCCTCCAAAAACTGAAAATCGAGCTCCCATACGATCCAGCTATACCACTCCTAGGAATATACCCTAGGAACACAAAAATACAATACAAAAACCCCTTCCTTACACCTATATTCATTGCAGCACTATTTACCATAGCAAGACTCTGGAAACAACCAAGATGCCCTTCAACAGACGAATGGCTAAAGAAACTGTGGTACATATACACAATGGAATATTATGCAGCTGTCAGGAGAGATGAAGTCATGAAATTTTCCTATACATGGATGTACACGGAATCTATTATGCTGAGTGAAATAAGTCAGAGAGAGAGAGAAAAACGCAGAATGGTCTCACACATTTATGGGTTTTAAGAAAAATGAAAGACATTCTTGCAATAGTAACTTTCAGACACAAAAGAGAAAAGAGCTGGAAGTTCCAGCTCACCTCAGGAAGCTCATCACAAAGAGTGATGAGTTTAGTTGGATAAATAACTACATTTTGAACTGTCCTAATAATGAGAATGTATGAGGGAAATTGAGAACCTGTTTAGAGTACAGGCGGGGGTCGGGTGGGGAGGAGGGAGACTTGGGACATTGGTGATGGGAATGTTAAAAAAAAAAAAAGAAAAATTTGCTTAAAATACTGATCATATTATAGCTTTTGCTACTATGACATTTCTTTGTGTTACCTACCACACTGTTCATCTGCTCTAGCAGACAGCTGTTCCATATGTAAAAAATATGTGGGAAATGGGGTGACAAGGTGGGAGGGGAAGCAGTAGCGCAAACCCAACTTACAGAAATTTTATATCTATTAAATGAATTGTGATACTGATTTAGAAAAAAAAAAAAGAAGTGAATCTGGCCAATTCCTGGGATGGGATTAAATATCCTTAGAGGCTGATCTAAGGAATAATTTCAGGTCCAGATCTTAGCATCAGCAGGTCCATAATATAAGCTTCCATCAATCCCAGTGAAGGGACAATGTGCATGTGTTTTCAAACAGTATGGTGCCATATACTGAACATGAAAAAAAACATATGGGGTAGCCGCTCAGAGGCAGAAAGTTTTTGTAAGATCACATGAGCTGTGAGACGTTGGAGGCATAAGTGAAAATGTTACCTTTACCATAGTTGATTGCACTACTCAAAGATACATACGTGTGTGTGCATACATATGAATGTTTACTGATAGTTTGCAAAGTCTGCCCACCACTCAAGATAATTACAGCCTCAAATTTGTGCTTGAAATGTGTGTCTGGGAATGTCTTCCTGCTCTGCTATAAGCCCCTCCTAGAAGCAGGTGGAGCTTGCAACCATGTGTAATCTGTAAAAGAAGAGTGTCTGTGGAGAGAAAGAAGTCATTCTACTTTTCCATGGGCTACTTGGCAAATGCTTCCTGCATTCATCTCTTCATTTGCTTGCAATCTACACATCACTGGTACTCATGTCCACACAGATCTCAGAGAAATAGCCATGTATGAAATCCAGCAGTGTTGAAACTGTCTTGGCCTTTCTGAATTTGAATGAGGATGTTTCTCTTACGAATTCAGTAACCTCCAGGACACCTAATTTTATGGTGGATGAAATGTGAAGACTATTTTATTTCTCATAAGTTGGGTTTGAGAATAAGATTGAGAGAATTGGTTCAAAGGCATAGAAGAGTGAGACTGGGAAATAACTCAGTGTACTGAAGCACAAGCCTAGTATTCTCTGAGTTTGATCTTTGGTACTCTATGCCATCCCTTCACAGTGATGTATTACTATGAGGTCCTCAGGTTTGTTGGATCTCAACAGGATCATATCACTAGCCCTAGCATTAAACTCTCAGACCTGCACAGCTCCAAGTATCTCTAAATATCTCCCAGCAGAGCTAGGAGCCTTCCTCCAAAACAAATAACCTTCTAGGCCTAAAACAGAGATGAAAGGTAATCAATGAATGTTAGAAGGAAGAGGAGAGTGATCCAATGCTCTGCCCCTTCAATAGCAGACATAATCCCACATTGCTCCCCATCCTTTTTCTATCTGTGAAGATTGTTCCTACAAGAATCTGAGCTGTGTTTCTGATAACAGTAGGGTATCTCCATCCCAGGTACCTGCTCACATTCAGCACCTAGTTCCTGCCAAAGAATCATTAACAGTGGATTCCTCCTCTGCCCCCCAAGTCCAATCACCTGGGGCCTGCCCATTTCTGAGAGGTCTAGTCAACTGTCCCCTCTTTAAACTTAAAAGCCACATAAAAGAACATAAAAGCCACAGTGTTTATTCCTGTCTGTCTCAATCTTCCTATTCTATGTTCCAGCTTTCTTCTCTGTGTTCTTTCTTCCTATTTTCATCACTCCCTCTCTTTATTCTGGTTCTCATAGTTCCTCTGCAGAATTCCAACATCCTCTTTCCTAACCTGTCTGCCTTTGATGTTTCCATCCTTATTCAGTTCATGCTCAAACATAAAGATCTGTCTCTTCCCAGCTATTGATGTGGTCTATCAAGGTTTCTTACAGGCTGGCTATGGTACATCTCTCTAGATTCTTCCATAGCAACTCCTTGCTCCTTCAAACCACTGGACAAGTCAGCAATGCCCTTATCATCTATGACTTCTTTCTGTTTCTGTTTCTTATTTACCCCATGTAGAGTCTATTACCCACAGCCTTCACTTTTCCAAAGTCTATACTCCCAAACCACCTGAGATCCACTCACCCTCCAGGCAGATATAGAGGAAGTGTATTGCTTGACATTTAAGCTTCTGAACTTCCCCACTACCATTTTATTAAATTATATTTCTAGGATTGAGCTAAATACCTTTCAGGGAGACATACTGACAAAGTCATTCCATTGACTACACTTTTCAAGAGACAGGGAGTGTCAGTTCTGGCTTCCTGGTCACTGCTTTCTCATGTAGGCATAAAATCATCAATGCTCAATGCTGATATGAATGTACTGGCTTGACTCTAATCTGGCTACTATTTCAGCCAACATCATGAGTTATTTCAAACTTCTCTGGAAACCTTTAAGAAAACAAAAGATCACTATAATAAGGATATTTTTGGTCTTATTGTTCTCTGTCAAAAATCTAGATCCATAAAGAGACACCTGGAATCTACTGAGGGTTCAAGAATAGAACTATCTAAGAGTGGTTTATACAAACGTAGGAATTCCACACTGGATTTGACTCCCTCTTGTTAAGAGTGGATGAGTATCTTCAAGGAGCAAAGTGTAAGGTGAATCAGAAAAGGGTGCATTGAATCTTCCCAAAGTACTCTCCATGACCAGAGTTGGAAGCTGCCCAGACAGGGTCTTCCTCTGAGGAGTGCAGCAGCAGCAGACCCTAATCAGAAGTGTGCAGGAGAATGTTCTTAGGCAACATCAATTTGGATGATTTTCTTCCAAGCAGAATCAGCTTAGTGATTCAGTTCTGTCTATATGCAATTAGATGTAGGATGATTGCAAGCAAAATGATTGGGCTATTTACCTTCTTGAAATGGGGTGGGAGAAAAGCGCTGCCATCAACACAAAATAAGAAGGGCCAAGTCTATAGCCTCAATCTTAGCCACAAGCAGAAATCTTCCCACAGTGGAAACTGCCTTGGACCTGGTCTCTAGCAGCAGATGTTGTCTTTATGGGAGTGTTGAACTTGGACAGAGTTGTGTCCACATGACAAATGTTCAGGGTGGGAGGCATCCCTGTTTTATAAAAAGTATGAGTTCTTATCCCTAGAAGATAATATCTTGTTTCTGTATATGGTTTTCCATATTTTTACTGTGCCTATACAAAAGCATATGGTGTCATATTGTATTGCTGGTGCTATTGTGGGTAAGAATGAAAGGCTACACAGTCTCTGTGCTCTAGCTTTGACCTGAGCTTTTATCCCAGGCAAGAATTTTTCTTCTTGGTTTTCATACCAAGCAGAACCGAAAACTTGTGAGAATAAAGAAAACATGAATATATATAATAGAGCAAATAAATAAAACTGAATTTTAAAAAAAATGCAACCCTGATTCAGATTTGTTAAGCTGGGCTTGGAGATACGGTGCATGGGAATAATTTTACACTCCAAATCAGGATGCAATGATTATAACTAAAGTTTGACTAGAACCTTCTATAGCCAGCCGGAAGTGAACAGGAGTTCAGGTAATTGCTTTAGAGTCAGTAATTGGTGAAATAGGAGAAAAAGAGTGAAAAAGAAGGGACAAAAAGTAAAAGAGAGAGGATAAAAAGAAGTGAGAGAGTCAGAGGCAAAGCTATGATAAATTTTGCTAAAATACAGAAGTGGCTGAGTACAAATGCTTATGATAGGCAGTGATCGGTGGCCTATGCACATCAATAGCTTTGTACTATTGCCATTGTGCTCTCATCAAAGCACAAAGCCATTGTTACCCCTGGAATTAGTAAGTCTTCACCACTCTGTTCTATGAAACCTGGGGAACTGCCATCCCAAAGACCACCTGGGTGCCCTGCAATGCTTTGAGGACCTTTGCTTGGACTTCTGCTTTTCTCAAATAGCCCATCAAATCAACTCACAAGAATAGGGTCAGCAAATCTCCTCTGTAAAAGACTAAGGAACTTTACTTTATACCTCACTACCTATATGGCCTCTGTACCCATGAGTGAACATTGCAGTTGTTCTGGGAAATCAGTGACAAAGAAGTAGCAGAGGACTGAGCACTTGTTCCAACAAGAATTCCTTTGTGGACAATTCAGCATCAATTTTAAAGAATCTCAATGGGTGACAATAGTCTCTTTGATATGTAACTTTGTAAAAGTGAAAAAACAATATCTTTGCCTACATGTAATGCTAGCACATGGGAGTTTTGTATATTTGGATGTGGACTCTAGTAAGGTGACCCTAACATGCATATCTAATTATACACTATTGCCCCCCCCCCCATTTCCACATTCTCTTATTATAATGTTCAGTGAAACCTTCACCCACCTCCAGGCCACACACTTCCTCTGATTTAGCACCCTCCTTCTGTACTCTAGCACCTCAACACAGATAGCCATAATTCTTAGGGCCATCCATATACTTTTTGGAGAGCTATCTCCTTATCCCTGCCAACAGCATCTGGGGGTACAGATTCCACTGGATGCCTGCCCTACCATGTGTTTTCACTTAGAATCTTTGTTCTGTAATGAAGCTTCTAGATGATATATTTTATTTTGAAGCTACACCCTGTTGTGCATGGGGTCTTCTTCCAGTATAATGTTTTGGAGTTACTCCAAGTGATGCTTGAGGGACTATTACGGTATCAGAGCCTGACGTATGTAAGAAGAATGTAAGTAAGAAGAATGCTCTTCTACTAAGCCTAGTGCTAGACACTATCTTTTCATCACATTTAGGTTGTCTTTTAGTCCTTTGTTTCTTTGAATACCCATGTTGATCACTGGGATTGCAACCTTATTGCAATTATTATTCTGTTAGATTTTTCCCTTCATAAAGAGTATCTATCAAAAGCCAGATTTTCTGCATCCTTGGTCCCCTATCTCCAAAGAACTTTTTTCTGTCCACTTAGTAACATCACCCACAAACACAGTGGAAACTTGTCACAGGCAGTCCCACTTAGGATCCTGTGCATTTAAGAATTGTACTCTATCCTTAACTTGCCATCCTTCGACACATTTGCTAAGTGACTTAATGGAAACAATTGTTTTACTTCACTGTAAAATGGCCTCAGAGGCCTTGAATCCTCTGACTCTGACACAGTCAATCATTTTGCTTTTTTTTTTTAGAGTTCTTGGCACCCCTTATAATTTCACGATGGTAAGTAACCCAACTATATCACCTCTATCTGTCTATGTTCTACTGAGGAAGCTCTCCTCTAGTTCTGGAACATCTCTTCTTTGTCAACTCTGGGAAGAGCACTCAACACTCAACAGAAGTTTAATATCTACTTCTAATGAGAACTTGTGGTTTCCCTGCAAGTCTGTAATGATTCTCTAATAGCCCCAGTCTCCCACTCTTAGGATTTCTTTTTTCTGGGCCAAAACAGTGGCACAAGTGGTAGGCATTTGCCTTGCACG
This sequence comes from Suncus etruscus, assembly GCF_024139225.1. Lineage (NCBI taxonomy): Eukaryota > Metazoa > Chordata > Mammalia > Eulipotyphla > Soricidae > Suncus > Suncus etruscus. The sequence continues at coordinate 30,535,680 of NC_064855.1, read as the reverse complement.
CTAATCTAAGACAGAATACAGTTCGATCCCCTAGTGTCCCATATGGACCCCCAAGCCGGATTTCTGAGTGCATAGCCAGGAGTAATCCCTGAGCATGATGCTCAGGGTGTGGCCCAAAAAGCAAAAAAAAAAAGATTTTTTTTTCTTCCTCGTGGTCTTTAAATATCTTCTTGTCTCGCCAGTCTCCTCCATCATTACTACTTTCAGAAAATAGTCTTGTCTGAGAAAGGAAAGTGCTTTACTGGGAGGGAGAAGATGGCTAATAGACAAGTATAGCTTATTTCATTCTGATCAAAGTTACAAGCCTCTAGATCTGTGCTTGTCATCTCACTATCTTACAAGTTAAAAAATTGGTTTTATAAGCCATAGCCCTCTAGAATACATCTTCTAATCCCCATCTAAATCTTGCACTAGATATCTAACAGAAGAGTGGTCAGTTTCTCCCATCAAAAGGCCAATTCTCCATTTGTATCTGTGGATGTTGCCTCTACTCTCCCTTTCAAAGAGACTTTATCAGTGACTACTTTCCACCTCTGAGATTAAATATACCTTTTCTTTTATGGATTATGACTATAATGTTCTTCTATTCTCATTTATTCATTAGTTCATTAAAAATATAGCTTCCTAGACAGTTTCATTGACTAGACTCAATAGATAAAATCTACAACTATCATGTTGTGTATGTAAATATTTTAGGGGATTATTATGTTACTGACCCTACCCTGATTGGTGATTGTGCCCTACCCTAGGGTGTGACTTGGCATTCTGCTCCCACCGTAGGGTGGTGGTACCTGATTCTGCTTCCACCATTGGGTGGTATCTGATCCCACCATTGGGTGGTACCTGATTCTGGGGGATAAAAACAAGGGTCTGTGGAAGGCGAGAGGCTTTTGGTTGGAAGTTATGCTGAGTCTTTGGACTTCAGTCTTGTCCACCGAATAAAGCTAATATTTCCACAAGCCTGACTGTCTGCGAGCTGTTTACCTGCCATTTCACCTCAGAACTATCAGCTGGGCAGGGTGGCAGATGTGTGCTCCAAGCTGGAGGGGAAAGACCTCATCCTCCATCCCTCCATCAGTCAACCTCTTCAGAGGCTGACTTGAAACACTATCAGAATTATCTCACAATTGTAGCAATCTTATTATTGTTGCACCAGTGTAAGGTCCACTTCAGCACCATTTCTCTGTTGATCCCATTTTCATAATATTTTTCTCAATTATTGTGCAAATGTGCTTTCTAGAAGTCTGCTGAAGTTTCTAGAAGTTTCATGCTGAAACTTCTTGCTGAAGCAAAATACCACCAAAATACCTGAATTGCACAGAGCAATTCAGGCCATGCTGATTCCTAAAACAAAAATTCAAATCATGGTCCCAGAAGAGAGAGAAGTGAGGTTCTTGTGATCGGAACAACATAGAAGAATTTCCATTTTTTCTTCTCTTGCTTTGCCCTGGAGTTTGACTCAATCAAAGAAAGTAGTGCAAATTAAAAGGAAGCCAATAAAGCTACTTTCTAAACAGAAGGCAAGGAAGTAGGGTTTCTGAGAGCAAGAGAATAAGAGGAAATTAGAGAGAAGGAACCTCATAAAAGGGAACACATAAAGCTGTAAAGAAAGTGTCCGTTTCACCACTTAGCAGAGTGGCATTCATCCAAGACATGATAGCAAAGAGCTAGTGATTAAAAGTCTTGTATATACAACCACCCAGTGCATAGTATGGTGCGTGAGTCCCAGTATTTTTAAAGTGAAACTGATACTGAAGCCACAGTAATAGAAGGAAGATTAGGTCTTATAGCACCATCCTAACTTTTTTTTTTCTACTTCCTTCCCCTTTCTTTCCCTCCCCTCCCTTCTCTTTTCTAAGATGAATTTCTTTCTTTCTTTCTTTTTTTGGTTTTTGGTTTGGGGACCACATCCTGGTGGTCACCCTGGTGACACTCAGGGATTACTACTGGCTATGTGCTCAGAAATTGCTCCTGATTTGGGGGACTATATGGGATGCTGGGGATCAAACTGAGATCTGTCCTAAGTTAGCTGCATGCAAGGCAAACGTCCTTCCGCTGTGCTATCACTCCGCCCCAAAAGATGAGTTTATTTCTGAGTGTACGCCCCAAAAGTTTTATAGATAGAGCCTACAAGCATAACCTTCAAGATGCAGGATGTAATTTATAGAGAATAGTGCTAAGAATAAAAAAATAAAACTAAACAAAAAAACATAGACAAGAGAAAACTCTAAGGCAGGGGTCCTCAAACCATGGCCTGTGGGTCTACTGAAGCCCCACAGGCCCCACTGCGTGGCCCACTGAGGACATTTATCTGGCCTGCTGGCCTACAAGGCCGCCTGCTGCCTGTCTTTTTTTATTTTTTTTTAACAGAAGGACAGTCATTGGTGGGAGAGTGGGCGGGGAATTATGGGAATTAATGTTTGGCCTTCAGGTAGTGAGAGGATCCGAACATCGCAGCAGGACTACACTTATCAAGGTTTCAGAGAAGTCATTTGGGAGTGCTTGTGGGAAGTGAAGGTCAGAAAGCGGGAGAAAGAGCACAGGAGACAGAGTCGCAGTACAGAGGCAGCCTGGAGGAAGTTTGCAGCATTATTAAGAGGTGAGTTCCTGTGGTACATATACACAATGGAATATTATGCAGCTGTCAGGAGAGATGAAGTCATGAAATTTTCCTATACATGGATGTACATGGAATCTATTATGCTGAGTGAAATAAGTCAGAGAGAGAGAGAAAAACGCAGAATGGTCTCACTCATCTATGGGTTTTAAGAAAAATGAAAGACACCCTTGTAATAATAATTTTCAGACACAAAAGAGAAAAGAGCTGGAAGTTCCAGCTCACCTCAGGAAGCTCACCACAAAGAGTGATGAGTTTAGTTAGAGAAATAACTACATTTTGAACTGTCCTAATATTGAGAATGTATGAGGGAAATGTAGAGCCTGTTTAGGGTACAGGCGGGGGTTGGGTGGGGAGGAGGGAGATTTGGGACTTGGGTGATGGGAATGTTGCACTGGTGATGGGTGGTGTTCCTTTTATGACTGAAACCCAAACACAATCATGTATGTAATCAAGGTGTTTAAATAAAAAAAATTATGCATTAAAAAAAAAAAAGAAAAGAAAACAAAAAAAAAAAAAAAAGAGGTGAGTTCCATGGTCACTACTAGAAGGAATAGAAGGAATTGTGGATAAGAAGAAGAAATGTAGTTAAGGGTGAAAAGAAGGAGACACTGAAAGATGAACAGAAGTAAAGGCAGAAAGGAGGAAAGAAGTTATGGTGTGAATAAGAAAAGAAGGTGGAACAGAAGGAAATGGGGAAAAGCAGAAAAGGAGGAGAGGTGGAAAGGAGAGAAGGAAAGATGTTAAGTTGGATGGATGGTAACCAAGTGATCTCTGATCTCAGGATGGGCTGCCTGCTGTTCTCCCTTGCTGGTCAGTAACAAACTGAGGAAAAGCCAAATCCAATTTAAAATACAATAAGAGCATTTATATTCAGTTGTATAATGTTATATGTTGTATGTTGTGTAAACCCTGGTTTAAACTGTTGTGATTTATGAATGAAACTGCAGGTGTAATTAACTTTTTCACTGCTTAGGGACCACCATATTGTAAAACTGATAGTAAAAATAACTTACTATACTTTTTTGTTAATTTACAAAAAATAGAAGTTGCAGAAGTGATCAAATAGTCTTAAATGAAAGCTCTAGATGTGGTGGGAAAAGTGTGTTGACCTGATTGTGGTATGTCTGCACAATAAACCCTTAAAGTCGCCGAGTGCAAAATTTCTTAAGGGGGCCTAGTCATTAAGGAGGCAGAACACTGCAGATGTTAATGAGTTAATGGCACCTGCACCAGTGTGAGCCTGAGGTAAAAGCCAAGTTTCACCAATCAGACTGCATTGATGCCAAGAAAAAGAATTTTTGACACGGAGTGTAGGATATTCAAAGAACAGTGGACTTTTGATTACTTTTTCATGCAGTACAAGGGAAGAGCTGTGTGTCTGATATGCCAGAAAATAGTGTCTGTTCAAAGAATACAATTTATGTCAACACTATGAAACTTTGCATAAAGATGAATATGATTGTTTGATCGAAGAAGTAAGAAAAGATAAAATATTGCAACTGAAAATTACATTGACAACTCAGCAAAATACGTTTGTGAAGCAGAAGCAGTTAAATATTTCATCACTGCAAGCAAGTTTTCAAGTTGCCAAGCTAATAGCATGCACTGGCAGACCATTTGTGGAGAATTTGTTAAAGAATGCCTTCTTTCTGTTGATAAAGAGATGTGTCCAGAAAAGACTGATTTATTTAGTACAGTGAATCTTTCAGGACCTACAATTACATGGAAAATTGAAGAAGTAGGAGACAATTTGCATCAGCATTTGCAAAACTCTACCAAAAACTTTCATATTTTTTCTTGGCACTCAATGAAAGCAATGATGTCTGTGATTCTGCACAATTTCTAATTTTTATTCGTGGGACAAATGATTATTTTGATGTCACAGTAGAGCTTGCTGCACTGCAAAGCATTAAAGGAATAACTACAGGCGAGAATATCTATGAAAGGCTTGTCGAACTGTGAATGGGTTGAAGCTTGACTGGGCTAAACTAGCCAGTGTGACAACTGATGGTGCTTCTAGCATGGTTGGATCTAAGAAAAGAGTAATTGCTCGCATTAACCAAGTGATGGACAAAAATAACCATTCTCATCCAATAGCCATAATTGTGGTATCTTGTATTGACGTCATTAGAGCTCATGCACTAAACCACAGACAATTTCAGGAATTTTTGTCTTAGCTAAATGTTGACTATGAAGATGTTCTGTATCACACAGCAGTCCATTGCTGAGTTCAGAGAGAGTTTTAAATCATTTCTATGAGTAAATTCCACAGATTACAACTTTTCTGCTTTCAAAAAATAAAGAAGTACCAGAGCTCAATGATGCAGAATGAAAATGGCACCTTGCCTTTCTGACAGATAATAACAGAGCTACTCAACAATTTTAATGTGCAAATTCAAGGGAATGGGAAGCTCATCTGTAAAATGCAATCACATGTCAAAGCATTTGAAGTAAAATTAGGCCTCCTCATCAAACAAGTGAAGGAGGAAAACTTCTGCCATCTCCCACAACTCAAAATCTGTTAGTGGAAAAACCATTGGTTGCATTTCCAAACAAAGCATGTGTGGATTCACTGGAAATATTGCAAAATGAGTTCCAAATTAAATTTAAAGAGCTTCATGTCCATGAACAGGACATACAGTTTTTCTGTAACCCATTTTCTATTGACATTGAAAATGTGGATACAATTTACCAATTGGAACTGCTTAGCTACAGAATTGTGGCTCTCTGAAAGATACATTTAAGTCAAGCAGCCTTCTTACTTTTTTTGGGGGGGGGAGGGCACACCCAGTGATGCTCAGAGGTTACTCCTGGCTATGCACTCAGACATCACTCCTGGCTTGGGGACCACATGGGATGCCCAGGTATCGAACTGTGGTCCTAGGCTAGTGTAGGCAAGGCAGACACCTTACCACTTTTGCCACCATTCCAGTTCCAGCCTTCTTAATATTTTGCATCTCTCATCTCTGAGATATATCCTCATCTCAGGAACAATGCACTCAAAATGGCAACCATCTTTGGCAGCACTTATGTCTGTGAAAAGGCTTTTTCTAGAATGAAACATTTGAAGTCTCCCATAAGATCAAGACTAACAGGTGCACACTTGCATGTTAAGAGTATCAGTGACAAATATGGAACTGAACATTGACCATCTCATTAGCCAAAAGAAGGCCCATAGTTCCTATTGAATAACTGGTAAGTTTGTTGATTTAATTTTACTTCATTTTAAATATTGTATTTGTTCCCATTTTGTTTCTTCAATTCAAAATAAGATGTATGTAATGTGTATAGAAATTTGTTCATAATTTTTGTTTGTATTATAGTCTGGCCCTCCAGTGGTCTGATGACAGTGAACCGGCCCCCTGGTTAAAAAGTTTGAGAACCCTGCTCTAAGGCCTATATGTTGCAATTGTCTATGTTTATAAAGCCAATAGAATCCATATATTCCAAAAATAAAGCAGAACACATTTGAAATTAATATTAAGAAGAACACTTCCACAAGTAACTAGAAACCATAAACAGAAAACACATGAGCATAATGAATATAAAAGAGTAAGGAGTCAGAATTCATCTTCTGAACAGTGGAGGTTGAGATGAGTGAGAATTAAATTTTAAAAGGCAGTACAGTAAATGAACTGGGCTAATGAGGATGTTGTATGTTCTATTCATTTACAGAGACACTATAGACCTGCATTAAAAGTCAACCATATCATTCAAAACAGCTAACTTTATAGCTACCACAGTTCATGTTAAAACATAGGTACAAAACACGAGCATTTCACAGTGCATAATATTGTAAGTTTGCAAATTTACATAGCTTCTTAAGAATGCACTTGTCCTTTAAGTATACTCTTTCTTTTACATGCAGAGAAACTCAACATTTCTTCCAAAGGCTATGGGATTATTGGGAAGCTCAGAGCTTCATTTGTTCTCTGACTTTCCTTTATGTATTCAATCAACAATCACATTTTCAACTCTGTTCCTTCTGTTCTTTCAACATTGACATCTATGATTTTGGTAGACTCCTGTGCTCTGCTTTAATTCTGCCCAAAATGCTGATTCTATGATATGCACATAAAATATAATGTAAAAGGCATAGCAAAAATTCATGTAATTTATCTAAATATTTCATGTAATAAATTCACGTAATTTATCTAAATATTTACTTTCAAATAGTCATCTTTTCAAGGAAGACAAAGTGGCCTCCATCTGCCATACAAATATTGATTGAATGAAATAGCCTCAATTTTCCTCAGTATTCTTCATAATAGACAAATATACACCAAAATCATGTATTTTTCTTAATTTGTACATACTGATGCACTCTTATAGGATATGTGTACCACAAAAAAGTAGAAAATTCATAAAATTGTAAGCATGTTTGATACATATCACCTTGCATGCAAATGCATACAAGTAATAGCTCAAATTCCTTTCTTTTTTTTACCCCCTCAAATTTCTTTCTAAATTTAAAAGAATACTTGGATTTACTAATTATTTTCTTTTAAATCTATAAAAATTCTATTTTGGAAAACATTTATGGAATAACAATTTTCCAACTCATTTGTGATTAATTTGCTATAGTCTTTCCTATCTTTGTGTGCTTTCCTATGGTTTTGGTCCCTTTATCAAGTACTAGTGTTATTTTTCATAAACCAGATGCTCATAGTTACCAACTGAACTTTAGCATCACAGACACAGCATGATATAAACTTAAGGGCTTTGGGCTCTGCCACCTGACTTGCAGGCCTCATGCAGGATAAAATAAGGCTCTTTACAATTTACTAAAGGAAAATGTACCCGAACAGCATGGCTGAGTCATGAGCTCCATGATCCTTCCATTATGCAACATAGAGATTATGCAAAATAAGCATTTGGAAAACATAGCCTACTCCACTCACCCAAATCACGATTCTGATTACCACCATCATTATATTACCATTATATGTGTATGAATAAAGCACTCAGCTCTGCGCCAAACAGAACTGAAAGTGGCCTGCCTACCAGGCTTTAAAACTGATTAGACTGACATATCTGACAAGGAGAAATGATAAATGAGCATTCAGTAGCAGATTCTCAGTCATCAGCAGCCCACAGGGTCTCCACTGGTTTGAGAATATATATATACACTATGAAGGAACTTAAAGGTGGACATATTTGATGACATGAGAAAAAAGAAATTTCTATGACTGAGTCACTGAAAAATAAAGAAAGGAATATCACCAAAGTTAAAACTATCTCCAGGGAATGATTCAGCCATAGAAAAAGAAAATAAGAAAAAGTAGAGCAATGTGGTTAATTTGGGCTGTCAAAGAATTGAAGGAACAGATGAAGGAGCTTTTTAACTGTGACATGCCATGTTAGGGTAGTTTATCAATGAGTAGAGGGTCAGGTGACTACCATGCCATGGATGAATCTGCCTTGCCAAATGTTAAGGTTGAGCAGCTATGGAAACCCTACCAATGCATGTCAGGAGGCCTAGAGTCATTTCAACAAGCTAGAATGCCCTCCCCCATGATCAAACATCCTCATCCAATTTTGCCCAGTGGAAAACCATTGAATCTTGAATTTCTACATTGAGAGTAATGGAATCTGAAAAAGATCTAGCAGCAATCATCACTTAGTAGACAACAAAACAAGTGGGAGGAAATTGCTCTCTCCAGGAGGTAGTGGCAGTGATGAGGGATGTAGAGTGTGTACAATTTTGTGTTCTCTCTCTAGCATTTTTCTATCCACTTCTTATCCCTTTTCTTCATATTTTCTTCCAATTCATTCAACAGGGCCTTCTTTGAGAAAGGTCCAGAAGCACAAATCCATTTGACAAGAACTCATAGTTGAAAACATTTCTCTTTCCATTAAGTCAAGAGGCAATCTCCTGTAATAGACAATGTCACAGTGTACCCAAGGTTAGCCTGCCATAGTTTTGTCTTGAGCAAGTTTATTTTCCTGTACTCCCTTTAAAATGAGAAAGATAAAGGCTCTAAAGGTAGGGCAGAGAGTACAATGAATAGGGCACCTATCTGCATGTAACCTATCTGTATTCAATTCTGGGTACCACATAAGGTCTTCCTAAGTCTCTCCAGGAAACATCTTGAGCACAAAAAAAGGCAGCAAGGCTATAAATGGGCAAGAGTCTACAAATTAATGATTGTTTTAGTTAATCAGAAGAATTGATACCTCCAACTTCAAGAGGAGCTCACATATTTTTGAATACATGGAAGCATTCAGAAAAATGCCAACTGTTGGGCAAGTCTTAAAGGTACTGAAGATAGTACTTCACAGACATTCAAAGGCCTCTTGAGACAGGCTGAAGGTAGGGATGCAGCCTCCTCTGAGTCTTCCACTCTAACCTTACAGGTGTTTTCTGGGTCCACTTCCCTAAGCAGGCAGCACAGAGCAGAGTGCCACTGGACTCCTACAGTAGAGGAGACTGGGGCATTACATTAACAAGATTATCATCTACAAGAGGGGAGACTATAATGTACATCACAAAGACCTTTGTGGAACCATGCTTATCAGTAAAGGCTGGGATTGAGGCAGGTAGCTGGGAAAATTGTAGGGAAATAGGGCTAGGAGAGGAGATGGGAATATTTGCTTATTCCTGAAAGGGGGAGTGCTGTAAGGAAAAAATAATCTTTCATGTTTCTTGTGGATCTAAGAGTTGTAGTTGGGCTGGAATGATAGTACAGTGGGTAGGGCAATAACCTTGCCTGTGACTGACACAGTTTCAAATTTCACAACCCCTATGGTTTGCTGAGCACTAATAGAAATGATTTCTGAGCACAGAGCCAGGAGTAAGCCCCTAAGCATCATCAGGTGTGCTCCCCCATAAAAAAAACCCTCAAATTCTGTGAATTTGATTCTAGGGAATGACTCTAGGATATGGAAAATAAGGAGGCCCATAAGGTCATGCATATTATAGGTTAAACTTGTATGCCCATCACAACCCAACAGGTGGTGGTATTAAGCTTCTGTAAGTGTGCTGCTTGAGCAGGTGAGGAGAGGCAGCTGTCACCTGTCCTGGGGCTATCCCTCTATAAGCTGAGTCACATATGTGCTGGAAAGCCCCCTAAATTTTACTCTTAGAGCCTCTACCTCCCAGAATAAAAGGAAGGGAGTGTGCACTGGTTGAGAGCCATTTAATCCATATTCTACATCTATCTTTTCTCTTGTCGTTTGCAGCCATCTTCCATGTCAAAGCTGGGGAAGAAGACAAGAAGGACTAAAGGTTGAGGCTGACGGCTGACTGAATATTCAGTAATTCCTCCTCTTCATGGACATAAACTCAAATGGGAGGTGCTGTAAGAGATTCAGAGAGGAGGAGAGCAAGGAAAGACAGAGAAGTAGAAGTAGAGTCTCAAATGCAGTGATAGACTATGGGCTTAGGATGATGTAGCCAAAAATGGGTTTATGAGCATTATTGGAAAGAAAAATTTACCCTCCCCTCTGAAATCACAGGAAAGACTCTTCTCCCTCATGCCCACCTTGGCTTTCCTCACTCAATTCACTTAACTCAAAGTTCTCACCAGACATAAAGAAAAGTGCAATAGAGACTTCCCAGAGAAAATATCTATTTCTTCCATTCAGGTATATCCCCACAGGCAAATATTTTCCAGATACAAACTATCTCCAAACCATGTTAAAGTATAGCAATGTCTGCTCTGCTACTTTCTTCATCTTTCAAAGTCCCCCAATATCTGATGAAGATGCACTCCAAAACTTCCACTTTGTACAAAAACTCAGTCATTCAGTCTGTGCTTTTCCAAAAGGTGAGACTCATTAGCTTGAGTTTCTCAATAAATAATACTGGACTAGAATAGCACCAGGAACCAAGCTCCGCCTGACAAATCCCTAATACTGCTCTGGCACCAACTGGTGACAGGTTGATACAACAACCTGACAACGAGGAGATAGCAAAAACTTGACCCAAGAGCAGATTGGTCTATATCATCACCTAATGGTAAGATGAAATAAGAAGACATGCTGTCCTTTGATTTGTGCAAAAACCAAGATCACTAACTATAGAAGACTAACTATGACAACCATGACTGGGCAGGAGTTTTTCCCAGCCTATGCTTTGGCATAGGATTTGTACAAAAACCAAGATCTCTAATCCGAGAGTTCTGACTTTGACAACCATGACTGAGCAAAACTTCTGTGCCATAAGGAAAGACTTTATCCTAGGCTTTGATCTAGGATCTGTGCAAAAACCAAGATCACTAATTACAGAAGACTGACTACAACAAACTTGATGGAACAGATCTTCTAGAACCATAATGAAAGACTCCATCCTAGAGGTTGTCTTATGACCCATTGAAATACCAAGATCTCTAGCTACAGAGGACCAATTTTGTCATCCACAACTGAGCAGAAAGTTTCCTGGCACCATAAAAAGAACATGGGGTTCAACAATGAGCGTGTATGGAGCCTGTAATTGTTCTCATGACAACTATGACATGAGACATATGACATGAGAACTATGTTCTCATGATAGTATGCTTCAAGGGTGGAGAATCTCTGTATCTCCTAGACCAAGGGAATTTCCTCTAACTTCCCCAATACTTTTTTGCCTCTGCAAAAAAAACCGGGGGGGGGGGGAAGAAAAGAAAAATCCCCCACAGAGCCTTGTCATACCAGCCCTTTATTTTTCTTTTATTTTCTTTCTTGTGGCTGTGGTTTCGGTAATGAGATTTTTGTTGGTGCTGCTGTGTTTTTTTGACATTGCTTTTGTTTTTTGATATTTTTCTTTTTCTTTTCCTTTTTTCCCCTTTCTTCTTCTGAATTGATATTTATAGCCTCTAAACAGACTCCTTCCAGCATTTTTTCTCTTCTTCCTTTCCTTTTTTTTCCCAACAGAACCACAGAACTTGAATCATCTTGTTCTCCCTCATAATTTGGGGGGGAAAATGGATGGTACCAGGAACAATCAGTTGTATGAATACTGAGTGAAAATGAAAACTGATCAGACCTTAAGCATCAAACCCAAAGTCAATGACACCAGAATCAATACCCATCTACAACAAGCTATACACAAAGGAGACCTCTTGCACTAGCAGCCCATGGTGCAAATGGTGAAGGTATGGGATGCATGCTAAAATCAAGGGTGGAAGGACAACACTGGTAGTGGGAATGGCATAATTCTTTGTCACTATGTATCATTAAATATTACTGTGAAAGACTGTAATTCACTTTGATCACAATAAAAGATATTAAAAAATAAAATAACACATTTCCCTACAAAATAATAAATAATCTGTGACTGGTCAAAACCTAATTTTACTTGCCTGGAAACAACTAGGGATTCTTAGCTATAAGTTTAATGTACAAGACTTTGTTCATAGAAATTATCTTAACTTAAAGAAATAAGTGGATGAACATTGGAACCACATATGCATGCAGAAATTCACTAAACATCAGAGGTTACTGTATGAGACATACTTGAGTATTTCATTTGTATTTAAGAAGCTATAAGCAAATGTTGGAGGCATCACAGGAATGGGGGGGGGGGGGTATGTATATCGATTTTTTCCTTAACTGAATAGATCATGTCTTTTATCATTGCACCTTGCCAAGATTATTTAAAATCATCTTCATTCCCTGTCAACACAGGGGTGGAAAATGCCTCCTAGTAGAAGGGCAACACACCCTCAGGTTATGAATGTCTCTACTTGGGAATTAATGATGTTTCATGGTATTAGGGATCAGATAGTCTTCAGAAAACATGAGGCTTTCCAGACATAAGCTGCTCATGGAAACTATTTTCACACTAGCTGCAGTTTTAGATGAAAATCCTCGATTTGGGGGTGGAGTCTGAGCTTGTCATCTGAAAGTGCCTAATAATCACCATTATCCATCACCCTGAAAAATGTTGTATTTGTGTAAACTTGGAAACCAGAAACAATTTAATAAGCTGTTTTGAGTCTGCCACTTGCTTCCAGTCACATGCTTTTCCCCCAAACAATTCTAGCTCAGCTATTCTAGTGATGGAGAATTTCTGAAGAATATTTCATGGAGTTTTTTTAATGTTTACAACAATGCAAATATTGATGTCTCAGCGCAGTCAAATACCACAATTTATTGTCCTTCAATAACCAACACTGAGCCAGCATCCCTATTCGTCAATATTTGCACTCAGGTAAATCAATCTTTACAACTGGCTTCAGCAGATGTCAATAGCTACTTATTCCAGATAAGTAAAAGTAAAAACAGGAAGCATTATTTATTTTAGAGGTAAAATAACAACTAGTTACATAAAGGTCTGGCAGGCAATTCTGGACTATCCATACATCATTTCTGTGAGGGCAATAAAAACAGAATAGTATGAAATCATGTGGTCTTATAGCATAAGAAGTGGGACTTAATAAAAAGCACACCTTCATCTGTTATTAATATTGCAGTTTGGATTTTTAAAAATTTTACAGTATTAAAATTCTTAGGTTTTCTTTGTTTTATGAGTGAGGTTATGTCACAACTAGCAGGAAGAATTCACAGATATATTCCTGAGAGGCTCTCTAGATTATGTGAGTAACCTTACTCTGAGCTAAAGAAAACTTCAGCCATGCTTGACCTAATCTGAGAATGAGCATTTACCATTGACTTGCAATGGGGCTTCATGCTTTGTACTATGAAACTAGATTTCATAGATTAATTCTAGGCAGCGAGTGCCTGTATTAATAAATATATAATAAAATTAGATTGGCCTTTTTTCTGTCTCACATGTAGGAAATAAAGATACACAATAAGGCAGCCACAACAAACCAAAGGAAACACAATAAGAAAACTTACTCGGTGCCTGTCTGCCTGTGTTTCTGAATACCTGAAGGTCTCCTCAGAGGCCTAGGGAGCGCACCCCCAAATAAAAATTTCATTTTGAAACTGGCACAGTGAGTAAATTCTGGCTGAGGGGGTTGCTGTCCAATAAGCTGAAATCTCTGGCTGCAGAGGCTTGGTTGTGGGGTTGCCAGGTGGAGTGCTGATTGCTCTACCTGCAGAGTCCTCTGCCCTGCTGTGCTTCCTTTGAGGATACTGAGGACCTGAAGGGAGCCCTGTCCTGTGCTTCTCTGTCTTTCCTGAATTTTTGAAGCTCTCCTCAGAGCCCTGGGAAGTGAACCCCCAAAAAACTGTCACCTAGAGGCCCCAGAAGCATGGCCCGCGCACTCTTTCTAACCATTAAAATTCCACTAAACAATCAGGAAAAACGACACTACTAGGCGTGACATTGGGAAAAACTCGCAGGCAAACACCATGCACAGAGAATGAAAACGATAGCTTGGATGGACCTAAAAATTCCAACCATCTGATTAACCTCTCGAATAAAGGAACTTAAAATAGAAATTATGAAAGATGTTTGTAGAACTCAAAGAAAGCATAAATTGATCTGAACAGAACACAAAGACAGAAATCCGGAAAACTCCAAAAAGAAATAGAAGATCTGAAAAACACGGTAGCTCAACTAAAAACCTCAGTGGATGGCCTCGACAGCAGGGGTAACAGCAGCTGAGGAGAGAATTGAAAGTACTGGAAGATGAGATGCAGAAAAACTCAACAAAGGTGAAGAAATTGGAAAAGAACCTTAGGACAAACATCAGGCAGTGAAAAAGTACTCCAGGAATGAGAACAGATGAAAATAGAAGTCTTTGATAAACTCAACAGAAACAACATAAGGATCATTGGAGTCCCAGAGACCCAGATAGGAGATCTCCAGGAAGAATCAACTGTCAAAGACATCATCAAAGAGATACTCCCAGAGTTAAAGACTACATGCAATTAAATCCTGCATGCCCGAAGATTACCAGCAAAAAGAGGACCCAAAGAGAAACACCCCCAGGACACATCCTCATTACAATGACAAATCCCACAGATAGAGATAGAATACTGAAAGCATCAAGATCAAAAAAGGGGAAATTACAATTCAAAGGAACATCCCATAAGATTACAGCAGACATGTCACAAGAAACTCTCAAGGCCAGAAACAGTGGTGGATATTGTGACAAAGACTGAATGAAATGAATGCCTCACTGAGAATACTGCACCGAGCTCAACATACGTTCAGGTTTTAAGGGAAGAATACATAGCTTCATGGATAAACAACAAGCTCAGTAACTTCACAGATGAAAAACCAGCCTTAAAGGAAAAACTGACAGGTCTACTTTAAGACTAGAGAGACCAACAAACACAGAAAACTTATCTACAAAGATGACATTAAATCCTATGACAATCATCTCCCTCAATGTCAATGGACTAAATTCACCAATTAAAAGACACAGAGTGGCAAAATGGGTCAAAAAGAATATTACAACCTTCTGCTGCCTACAAGAAACACACCTAAAATAGTGAGAACAAACATAGACTTAAAATCAAAGGCTGGAGAAAAATACTCCAAAAATAACCCTCAAAAAAGCTGGGGGTGGCCATATTAATATCTGTTACACCAACTTTATACTCAGAAAAGTGGTAAGGGACAAAGATGGACACTATGTACTAATCAAGAGATATGTGCCACAGGAAGAAATCAGACTATTAAACATATATGCACCCAATGAGAGACCAGCAAATAATCTAATACAATTACTCACAAATCTGAAAGAAGACATCAATATAATAACCCAATAATTGTGGGAGACCTCAACACGGCCCTGTCCAACTCTTGATAGGTCAACCCAGACTGAAACCCAACAAAAACATACTAGCCCTGAAAAGAGTAATGGAAGAAAGAGGACTAGTAATTATATATAGGACACTCCACCCCCAAAATACCTGGATACACATTCTTCTCCAATGTACATGGGTCGTTCTCCAGGATAGACTACCTGCTGACACATAAAACATACCTCCATAAAATCAAGAGGATAGAAATCTTGCAGGCTACCTTTGCTGACCACAGGGCTCTGAAATTAGTATGTGAACTACAAAGGCACACAGAAGAAAACCTTTAACAATTGGAAATTAAACACCCTGCTACTGAACAACCAGTGGGTCCGAGATGAAATCAAAAAGGAAATCAAAACTTTCCCTGGAAACAAATGATAATGAAGACAAACTACCAGAATCTATGGGACACCAGCAAAAGCGGTACTGAGAAGAAAATTTATAGCTCTACAAGCACACATCAGAAGTTAGAAGGGGAATTACCTGAATAACTTAATGATGCAGCTCAAAAAATTAAGAAAATGACCAACAAAAGGAACCAAAAATAGGGAGACAGAAGAAAATAACAAAGCTAAAAGCAGAACTCAATGAAGTGGAAAACCAAAAAACAATCCAAAAGATCAACGAAAGCAGAAGTTGTTTCTTTAAAAAAATAAACAAGATTGATAGACCATTGCAAAACTCACAAAGAAAGAGAGAGAGAGAAATCTCGATAACCATATAGAAATGAAAAGGGGGAGATCACAACAGATATTGCAGAGAACCAAAGGGAAAATCAGAGACTACTTCGAGAAACTATATGCTACTAAACATGAGAACCTAGAAGAAATGGAAAAATTCTTGGACACTTTATAACCTTCCACATTAAAGTAAGGAGGATGTAGCATATCTAAACACCCCCACCACTACTGAGGAAATTGAAACTGTCATCAAAACATCTGCCCAAAAATTAAAGCCCAGGCCCCGATGGATTTCCTAATGAATTTTTTTTTCAAATCTTTCAAGAGGAGCTACTGCCAATCCTAACCAGGCTCTTCCATGAAATTGAAGAAAATAAAAAAAAAAAAAAAACAGGAACACTCCCCAAACAGGCTTTTATGAAGCCAACATCACCATTGATACCAAAAACCGGACAGAGATGCTTGCCAAAAAGAAAATTACAGGACCAATATCCCTGATGAATGCTGATGGAAATATTTTCAACAAAAATCGCTGGCAAATAAGATCCAAAGCATCATCAAGAAGATCATACACTATGACCAAGTAGTTTTCATTCCAGGAATGCTAGGATAGTTTAACATCCCGTAAATCTATTCAACATCATACACAACACAACAAGAAATAATAAAAATCACATGATCAGATCAATAGACGCAGAGAAAGCATTTGATAAGGTCCAACACCCATTCTTGATCAAAACTCTCAGCAAGATGGGAATGGAAGTGAACCTTTCTCAATCTAGTTGAAAGCCATCTACCACAAGCCAATGGCAAATATTATCCTCAATGGAGAAAAAACTAAAAGCCTTTCCTCTAAATACTGGTACAAGACAAGGCTGTCCTCTCTCACCACTCCTCTTCAATATAGTACTGGAAGTTCTTGCTATAGCTATCAAGCAAGAAAAAGATATCAAGGAAGTCCTTATAGGAAAGGAGAAAGTCAAGCTTTCATTGTTTGCAGACAACGTGATACTCTACTTAGAAAAACCCTAAAGACTCTACTAAAAAGCTTCTAGAAACAATAGACTCAAATAGCAAGGGTGGCAGGCTACAAAATTAACACACAGAAATCAATGGCCTTTTTTATACGCCAATAATGATAGGGAAGAGAAGGAAGTCATGAAGGCAATCCAATTCACATTAGTGCTCACACAACTCATATATCTTGGAGTCAACGTTGACAAAGATGTGAAGGACCTATACAAAGAAAACTATAAAGCCCTGCTCCAAGAAAATAAGAGAGAACACATGGAAATAAAAACACATACTGTGCTCATGGATTGGCAGGATAACAACATTAAAATGGCAATTCACCCCCAAAGCATTGTACAGAATTAATTGCCGATCCCCTTTAAAAATACTCATGACATTCTTCAAACAACTGGATTCAAAACACTTATGAAGTATATCTGAACAATAAACACCCTCGAATAGCTAAAGCACTTCTAGGCATAAGGAAATGGGGTATGCATTACTTTCCTCAACTTTAAACTGTACTACAAAGCAATAGTTATCAAAACAGCATGGTATTGGTATAAAGACAGACCCTCAGATCAGTGGAATAGGCTTGAGTTCTCAGACATTGTCCCCAGACATACAGAGGAGCAAGAAATCCTAAGTGGAGCAGGAAAAAGAACTCTTCAACAAGTGGGTGCTGGCAGAACTGTTAGTCCACTTGCAAAAAAAGCGACACATAGACTCCGCAGTTAACATTATATACAAGGTAAGATCCAAATTGATTAAAGACCTTGATATCTGAACCTGATACCATAAGGTATATAGAACAACACGTCGGTAAAACACTCCATGACATTGAGAATAAAGGCATATTCAAGGAGGAAACTGCACTTTCCAAACAAGTGGAAGCAGAGTTCAACAGATGGGAATACATTAAACTAAGAAGCTTCTGCACCTCAAAAGAAATAGTGCCCAGGATAGAAGAATCACCCACATAGTGGGAGAAACTATTCACCCAACACCCATCAGATAAGGGGTTAATATCCAAATTATACAGGGCACTAGACAGAACTTTACAAGAAAAAAAAACATCTAATCCATCAAAAAATGGGGAGAAGAAATGAACAGACACTGTGATAAAAAAGGAAATACAAATAGTCAAAAGGCACATAGAAAAAAATGCTCCTCGTCACTAATCATCAGGGAGATGCAAATCAAAACAATGATGAGATACCACCTCACACCACAGAGATTGGCGCACATCACAAAGAATGAGAACAATCAGTGCTGGAGGGGATGTGGAGAGAAAGGAACTCTTATCCACTCCTGGTGGGAATGCAGTCTAGTCCAACCGTTATGGAAAGCGATATGGAGATTCCTCCAAAATCTGGAAATTGAGCTCCCATTCTACCCAGCTATTCCACTCCTAGGGATATACCCTAAGAACACAAGAATAGAATACAAAAACCCCTTCCTCACACCTATATTTATTGCAGCACTATTCACAATAGCCAGGCTCTGGAAACAACCAAGATGCCCTTCAACAGACGAATGGCTAAAGAAACTGTAGTACATATACACAATGGAATATTATGCAGCCGTCAAGAGAGATGAGGTCATGAAATTTTCCTATACATGGATGTACATGGAATCTATCATGCTGAGTGAAATAAGTCAGAAGGAGAGAGAGAGAGACGCAGAATAGTCTCACTCATCTATGGGTTTTAAGAAAAATAAATGTCATTTTTGCAACAATTCTCAGAGACAATGAGAGGAGGGCTGATACTTCCAGCTCACTTCATGAAGCTCACCACAAAGAGTGGTGAGTGCAGTTATATAAATAACTACACAGAGAACTACCACAATCATGTGAATGAATGAGGGTACTGGAAAGCCTGTCTGGAGTACAGGTGGGGGTGTGGTTAGATGGAGGGAGATTTGGGACATTGGTGGTAGGAATGTTGCACTGGTGAAGGGGATGTTCTTTACATGACTGAAACCTAATCACAATCATATATGTAACCAAGATGTTTAAATAAAGGAAAGAAAATTAAAAAAAAAAGAAATCTTATTCACATTTATGGTCTTTATGTCCTTACTGATAATCTGAAAAATAAGGCTATTGGGTCTTTAGGAGATGTAAGGTGAGTACAATGGTGATGGGTTTGATGTTGAAATTATGTGCATAAGAAACCATTGTTAAGAATATTGGAAACTACTAAATTTCAATAATAAAAGGTTTATAAATGTTTTATTAACAAAAATAATAGACTAGAATTATAATAGAAGATTTACCTATTGGTACATTCCCATTGAGTGAGATTATAACCTTAACTAATGGGAAACAATCATCAGTCCTGATGAAAATAAATAATTTGTTATTTGTGTAACAGAAATTGTGAAAAAATACATTTAAAATTTTTTTTTCAGGAGGGAGATGTGGGATGCATGCCGGGAACAGGGACCGAGGGAGGACAACGCTGGTGGTGAGAATGCCCCTCATTCATTGTCACTGTTGCCTTAAATGTTACTGTGATAGATTTGTAAATCACTTTTACCACAATAAAAATTTAAAAAAGAAAAAAATCTCTCAGGAATTACATTTTATATAGAGTTTACTTGCCTAGAACCTGTCAGGACATGGACCAAAGATGGCAAATTGGCTTAAATGATTGCTACTATGGGCAGCAGCAATCTTGCTTCCTGTTTAAATAAAAAGGAAAAAAACTCCTACAGGGTTGTAATTAGGCTTCAGTAACTGGTATGGTTAGTTACAGAAAATATAACTAGTCACTGGTTAAACCTAGGGGTCATGGCTAATAGCTGTTACTAATGAAGGATTATTCAGTGTCATCAAGGTGCTCCTAAAGCAGAAGATGCCAAATAAAGTTAAATGACAATTTATGTACTTTCTAGAATGGCTCCTATGTGATAAATAACCCCCACACACAATAAAAGCTGTTAAAATTAAAAATATTGTCTGCCTGCTGTTTGACTTTTTCCTTCAACAAAGCCTATATAGACAATGATCACCAACTCTAAACAGTTATTTATGTGCCCTTAAAATTTGAAAAGGGCTAATATAATCAGAATCAATGGAGGCAAATCTCAAGAGAAACCACCAAATGAAACCAAAAGACTCATATGTAGACCTCTGTAGGTTCCCCTGTCAAATGTAGCCCAGTGTAACCAAGAAGAAATCAGAGATTATGGTGCAGGGTACTGAGTAGTTGAGGGTGGGATCTTTCAGGATGCTACAGGATCCCAGTCTTCAGGATATGAAGGTGAACAATACTGAAGACCAATCAAGGGAAATTCCTTAGCAGGCCTTACATTCACATACTTGTACAAAACAAATTGAAAAATGGAGATTCTTGTTAATCAAAGAGATTTCTCTGAAGACCCTAGAATAGCAAAATGGTATCTTATGCCTTCCACTGGTCAGTTAACACTTGCTGAATGTCTATAATTGCCTAATGAGATAAGCTTTACACACAGTCCTGTTCTGATCACATCTCAGATGCACTTGGATAGATTTATCAGGAATGGATGTAGTTAATAGATGAGAGAATACTGAGAATAACTCCTCTTACATGAGGAGCCTTAGATACAATGTGTCCAGTCTTTCAGAACCTTTGGAAACCCTGTGATGCTTGATGTTGGAAGAGTAAACATAGAGTAAACTAATGAAGGCCTTTGCATTTTTAATTTTTCATTTTGGGGACTGTGCCTATAAGTGGGGGTGAAGGGAACTGAATATCAGAGAACTATTCCTAAAAGTGGTGACACTTTACATTGAGAGAACAAATCTACACATAAACTCCAGAGAATGTAGGTGATTGCAAGTAAGTGGAACTGAAAAGACTCAGAGGTATAAAGGGAGATGGTATTTCAAGAGATGGCAGTGAGTAATTTGCTTATCCTGGGCTTGAATTTGGTTTAATGTCTAATGGAAAGATTTGTGAATAAGGACTTTATATATTTGTACGTCTAACTATGATTAACAAAAAATGATTTTTAGGATATTCCTAGAATACTGGGGTACCTTTTATAATAAGCCTTGGGAAGAGCTTGCAGGGGGAGATTTCAATGGTAGACAGCAACTTTTAGCAGGAGAACAGAGGATGAAGCCAAGTGGCAAGATGAAAGACAAGATGCTGGTTAGGGGTAGCACTTATTTTACTTATATTCTAGATAGGGTCTCTCCTTTTCCATAAAAATTAAGTCACTTTATGCTGTCTTATATTTCTATGTATTTTTACAAATTGAGAAAAGGAAAAAATAAAGTGGATGAGGCCCAGGGGCCAAATGGCCTCAGGAACATTGAGTGGAAAAAAAAAGAGGTCAGATCTAAATATTCAAGCCAATGTCAACAACAACAGAATTAAGAGACCCAAACTATAACAAGCTAAATACAAAACGGACCTGTTACACTAGTAGTCCAGGGCACTAAGGATGGAAATATGGGATGCATTCTGGGAACTTTGGTGGTGAGAAGTCAATACTGGTGATGTAAAGAATGGCCCCAATTCACTGTCATTAAACACCTGAAATACAATTGTGAAAGACTTGACTTCAGTGACCTCAATAAAAATATTTAAAAAATATATAAGGGGCCGGAGCAGTGGTGCAGAGTGGTAAGGCATCTGCCTTGCTGGTGCTAGACTAAGATGGACCAATGTTCAATCCCCTGGAATCCCATATTGTCCCCCAAACAAGGAGCAATTTCTGAGCACATAGCAAGGAGTAACCCCTGAGTGTCCCCAGGTGTGGCCCAATAAACCAATAAATAAATAAAAAATAAATAAATAAATAAAAGAGATATCACTTATTTAGACCTAGCAAAGGCAGAGGGAGCAGAGAAATTAATAGAATCTTGTTTGTTTAAAAATACACTTAATGAAGGGAGTAGAAAGTCTGTCTAGAGTACAGGCAGAGGTGGGGTGGGGAGGAGGGAGATTTGGGACATTGGTGATGGGAATATTGCACTGGTGAAGGGAGGTGTTTTTTACATGACTAAATTTCAACCACAATCATGTTTGTAATCTAGGTGTTTAAATAAAAATATTAATTAAAAAATAAAAATACACTTAAAATAGCTGAGGGGCCTGGAAGTGGAGTTATCTTATAACTAATGCCAATCTTAAAAGAGGCAATCAGCCAGTACAAGCAAAGATAGGCTTTATGCTGCTGGAGAGATAGCACAGCAGCATTTGCCTTGCAAGCAGCCATTCCAGAACCTAAGGTGGTTGGTTCAAATCCCAGAGTCCCATATGGTCCCCCGTGCCTGCCAGGAGCTATTTCTGAGCAGATAGCCAGGAGTAACCCCTGAGCACCACCGGGTGTAGCCCCAAAACAATAACAAGCAAACAAACAAAAAGATAGGCTTTATTCAGGAAAAAAACAACAAAAACAGTGTGTGTGTGTGTGTGTGTGTGTGTGTGTGTGTGTGTGAGAGAGAGAGAGAGGGGGGGGGTGGGAGAGAGAGAAAGAGAAAGAGAGAGAAGAGAACAAGGATCCAATGGGAAAATAAAAAAAAAACATGATGGGTCTTATAGTTTCTTGATTTCCGTTTGTGTGGAACTCATTACCCCCCCACCTCATTTATGATTTTGGGGGTACACACTCGGTGCCGCTCAGGGTTTACTTCTGGCTATGCACTCAGAAATCGCCCCTGGCTTGGGGGACCATATGGGACTATAGAGGATCCAACCATGGTCCATCCTAGGTTAGCAAGTGCAAGGCAAATGCCCTATTGCCTGGTCACCGCTCTGGCCCCTCATTTATGGTTTTTAAAATAAATAATGCCATTAAGTAGTCATAACTGGAGCTAAGAAGTGACAGCTGAGTTTTGCAGTTCTGTTTGTTAGATTATTTCAGCTACATATAAAGCTTAGGTACATCTAGAATTTAAAAAGAGACAAGAAGTAATTGTAGAATACAGAGAGGTCATTCAGGTCAGATCCAGCATGGAGATTCTGCAAGTCAAGAGTGTGCCCAGCATGAGGTTCAGAAGAACCTTTATGAAAGGGAGAAGCCAGAAGGGTTATGAGGCAAGACAAGCCTCTTTCCAGAGATTTCTCTACACTTTTTCTCTGGCCATGATGATGCTGGCAGCCGTCTGATTGTAGACAGACTGCATGGCCCCTTTCTCTTACAACAGGGTGGTGTAGGAAGCTTCACCTGCTCTTCAGAGCCTATCTGCCCGGTTGGGAGGAAGCCCAATGCAGACTCTGCAGAGTCCAAGTCTGCCTGGCAGCCTGGCAGAGGGCTTAGGCAGCAGAAGCTCAGCAATTAGATGGACAAGTGAGGATGTGATTTATTTCCAGATGCTTCCAGCCTCCAAGCTGTCTAGTGTCTTAAACCTCCAAGTCTTCTCAGGTCAGGCCTCAACTGTCATGGCACAGAATCAAGCTGTCCTTACTGTACTGTCTCAATCCTCACCAAGCACATTGTGAGTAAGAACAAATGGCTCATTTTCATCCTTTGCTAGGGGTGGTTAGCTGTATTAGCTGACTCAATCGGAGGTCAAGAATACAAACAGAAATCTGAAGGAGAATGTGAGTGGTGTGTGAATACATATAGGGAGGTGGATGGTAAAGTCATATGGTGGAAGTTGGATGGTCCAGCATTCTTAGGATCTTGGTGCAGTATGGAGTTTAAATGTCAGATCTTCCTGCATTCTGCAAAGAAGAGGTGGCCATAACAAATTACTCTTTCTGCAAGCATTTCTTGTTGCCTTCAGTGAGTGTTGAACGATATATAATACATATCAATACACATACCATTTGCAGTTCTTAATAACCTATATGAAAAATTAATTATCAAATAGACTTTTCATTTCTTGGAACTTAGAAAATAAACCCAAACCAAATTTAGTCCATCGTCTTAAAACTCTCATTAGTAAGAAACTAATGTTTCTTATATATATATATATATATATATATATATATATATATATATATATCATATATATATTCATATAATATATATATAAAATATATATATTCTTATATATATAAGAGAAGTAGAAAATGTTTTTCTACTTCCATGCCTTTTGCTATTATTGTTGTTTTGATGATCTTTAGTTGTTGGGCTCACACACATATTAAGAAAGAGAACATGCACTTTATTGGGGTATCAGAGAACTCAACATATAATTATTGTGGATTTCACTTGACTATGGGGTACAGTCATTATACCACTGAGCTGCTCCTGATCAAAAAAGTTATCTTTTTCACTTTATTTTATTTTATTTTGTTTTGGGGCCAAATCCATCAGCACTAAGGACTTACTCTTAGTTCTAGGCTCAGATATTATTCTTGTAGTGTTCAGGGACCATATGAAGTGTGGTTCAATCTAGAATACAACCTAAATTGGCCTCATGCAAAGCAAGTCCCCTACCTCCAGTCCTCAAGGAAG
The DNA here is from genome assembly GCF_024139225.1 of Suncus etruscus. NCBI lineage: Eukaryota > Metazoa > Chordata > Mammalia > Eulipotyphla > Soricidae > Suncus > Suncus etruscus. The sequence goes on along the minus strand of NC_064855.1, from coordinate 30,511,314 downwards.
ATATGTCATTTAAGAATTTTAAAGTAGGATACACATGAAAGCCAGATGTTACAATGAACAATAATATACTATCTCATTTAGTATATTAGTTTCCAGAAAATTTTGAGGAAATTGTTTTAGAAAATGACCCTTTAAAGTAATTATTTTGATATAATATTATCAGTATAAAACATAGAATCTGATAAAAGTAATAATGATTCTTTATAGGGGTTGGCTTTTGATTAAAATACTTAAAAAAATAAAAAAGATGTAGAGATTTTTGATTTAAAAAATAAAAAAGATGTGAGATTTTGTATTTTTGAAACATTTAGGGTTTTCTCCTGGACCTGCACCCAGGAATTACTTCTGGTGGTGCTCAGGAAACTGAGGATCAAACTTTGGTCAGCTACATGTAAATCAAGCCCCTTACCCACTACACTATTTCTCTGGTCAGCTGGAATAAATAATATAACAAGAAATGTATGGTTTTTTTTGTTTTGTTTTTTTGTTTGTTTTTTGTTTTTGGGTCACACCCAGCAGTGCTCAGGGGTTACTCCTGGCTCTATGCTCAGAAATCACCCCCGGCAGGCACAGGGGACCATATGGGATGCCGGGATTCGAACCAACGACCTTCTGCATGAAAGGCAAATGCCTTACCTCCATGCTATCTCCCCGGTCCCAAGAAATGTATGTTTTATGTGTGACCCTCCCACTTCATTCTAAGATACATTTTCAAAATAAATTATCTCTGTACAGAACCATGCACACAGTTGGTCAAAGGTAAGAGGCCCATAGGGGAAAACCAACTACCATAAAATGATGATGAGTAAATCAAAGAGGGTGAGTGTTAATTGATCACAATGAGCAGTGAACTGCTGATCATAAAAGACCTTTAAGAACATTATACTAAGCCAATGAAGGCAATGACTAGAAATGGCATACAGTATCCTGCTATCCACATGAAATATGCCAAGTGTGAGATTCTATAGCTACAAATTGATGTTTATTGAGAGCAATGGAAGGATATGGGTGTAGGGATGAAAAAATAGCAATTTCTAAAAGATGAACCTTTCTTTGAGAGGGACAGTTTATCTAAAATTGATTGTATTGCTGTGCTTTGCTCCCAGGAGACATTTTAAAAGGCCTCTGCTCTGCTCCATAAGGCAGCCATAACCACCCCACCCAGAAGAGCCGCTGAGAACACAGCAGAGAAGATGTCCTGAGGGTCGGGCATATCTTCTAGCCAATAAACCTCAGCAGAGCACGGATAAAACACCATACTACAAGTGTGACAATAGGAAAACAACACAAGCCAACACCATGCATAGAGTATGATTAAGATGGCAGTTCTGATGACCTGAAAAGTGCCAACCAATTATTTAGACTCTCAGATAAAACGTTTAAAGAAGAAATATGGAGTATCCTCACAGAAATCAAAGAATGCATGGATCAAGTTGAATGAAGCACAAATAAGAATCAAGATGATATGAAGATAGAAATAAGAAAACTCCAAACTGAAATAACAGGACTGAAAAACTCAGTAAATGAAATGAGAACCTCACTGGAAAGCCTCTCCAAGAGAGTAACAGCAACTGAGGACAGAATTAGTAAGCTGGAAGATGAGATGCATAATAACTCCATAAAATAGAAGACATTTGAAAGAGCCTTAAAGCAAATGATCAAATAATGGAAAAAATCCTCAAAGAATGTGAACAGATGAAAATAGAACTCTTTGATAAACTCAACAGAAACAACATAAAAATTATTGGAGACCCAGAGACCTGGAAAGACCTGGAAAGAAAATCCCAGGAAAAATTAACAGTCAAGTACATCACTGCAGAAAAATTCCCAAAGCTAAAGATTGCATGGATTCAAATCCTGCATGCCCAAACAGTACCAGCTAAAATTGATTATATTGCATTACAAAAATAATACTGGTATATATAATATATATGAATATATAAAAATCTTGAATTGTACACAATAAATTATAATTTATAATAATTAACCCTATAGCATTGCAATTAATTTTTTATTTTAATTTTTATACTATCATTAGTATTAGTTTTTTTTTGTCTTTATTTAAGCACCATGATTACAAGCATGTTTGTAGTTAGTTGGGTTTCAGTCATAAACAGAAAACCCTCCTTCACCAGTGCAACATTCCTACCACCATGCCCCCCCCCACCCCCACCCCTATCTGTATTCACGACAGGCATTTTACTTCTTTCATTCTTTAACATTGTCATGCTAGTTGTTAGTTAGTGTAGTTATAGTGTTGTTGGTGTAGTTATTGCCCTAACAGTGTTGCAAAAATCCTCAACAATATTCTGGCAAATAGAATTCAATGCATCATCAAGAAGGTCATCCACTATGACCAAGTAGGTTTTATCCCAGGAATGCAAGGATAGTTTAACATCATTAGTATTAGTTTATGAAAGAAGAGAGCTACTTACTCTTTTTTATTCTCTCCCATCCTTACACCCACGTGTGTGGAACATCCCTGCCATCTGGTCCAGACTGATGAGTCTCCCTTTGTTTCCAACTTTTATCTAAAGGCCACATTTCCATAAGCTAACAAGCTAACAAAGGGGGTATACAGAAGCTAAAGAGCAGGGGTTTTTTCTTTTATAAAATCTTTATTTAGGCACCATGATTACAAGCATGATTGTAGTTGGGTTTTAGTCATAAACAGAACACCCCCCTTTGCCAGTGCAATCTTCCCATCACCAATGGCCCCTCCTTCCTCCTCCAACCCTGCCTGTATTTGAGAAAGGCTCTCTACTTATCAAAAGATGAGAGAGACTTCTAAAGAGCTTAGATCCTTCTGTAAGAGGGCTCCTCTATATTTGAAAACAAAATGGCTTATCAACTTTTGAGAATTGTCTTGCTATGTCTTGTAAAAGTTGGCAGATAATTACGATGTGGCAGCCATTCAAACTCTTAACATTTATTCAAGAGAAATAAAAAGAAGAGAAACAAAAAGATAAATAGATTAATTTAATAAATTAAAATAGTTTGCTGAAGTTAGGATTAACTTAAATGTCCTTTAACAATCAGAAGCATTCCATACTATGGTATAACTAAATATTGCAATAATACTCTCCAAAAATATAGATCAATTTCAAAGACACTATTTTAAGTGAATGAAGAGCATATACAATATGATATCATGTATGTGAAATTCCATGCACGCAATAGAAAACCCATCAGTGACAGCCTGGGGCAGGGCACTGAGCTGTGGGAATGAGGGTAAAGGGATATGAAGAAAGCTTCTGAGTAGCTGCCAAGATTTTTCTATCTTGATTGAGTTGGTAGTTACATGACTACACAATTTGACAAAAGCCATCAACCTTAAAATATTTGAATTCTACTGTATGTAACTTATAGCTCAGAAAGTTGATTTTTAAAAAACTCACTCAATGGAGTAAATTACATGTCTTCAAATGTTTTTGCAGAATTTGCTCTGGAATGATAGGATTTTAGAAACAGTTTTCAATTGTTGACTTGCAAAGATCCCCATATCACAAATCATTATGCCTTCACCCCTCCCTTTCTCAACTATCTATTCATGGTCTTCTCAACTCAGCATCAAGACTTGCAGGCTGGAGAGATAATACAGGGTCTAAGGTACTTGCACTGCAAGTTGCTGACTCTAGTTTAATCCCCTGTAAAGCATGACAGCAGATCTGGGAGTCAGCCCTGAACAATGAGGAATTTGGGATTGTGATCCCATAATCAATAATACAAAAGGGTTAGATACTTGCTTTACATGTAGTCAACTCCTATTTAATCCTTGACACTTCATATAATCCTTGAGCACACTAAGTCACCTTGGAGCACAGGAGTTACACCCTGAGCATCATTGGGTGTGGCACCCAAAACAAAGCAAAAGAAGATACAAAACCCATAATACAATAATATGGGAGGCAGAACAAATGAAAATTCAGTAATCTTGACTATATCATTTGTAAACTGTAAAATTGGGGAACAAAATTCTGATTTGTGAAATGTCCCATTTTACAGGGCTGTGTACAGAGTGGATCAGAGAAGACCTATACACCTTCACCATGAAACTGTTCTGGATATGAATTTTTCTACCTCCGTTCTACAGATTGAACTGCCACTGCTGACTGAAACATGTGCAGTGGGGACAGACGGTGTGAGGGTCTCCTAGCCAGAGAGCCTGCCGTGTGGCAGGTGAGAGCTTGTCTCATTCTGTTCTCACTGAAGCACAAAGATTTAATTACCTCTGGTCACTGATTATGTATGTGTGCAAATATATATTCTTTGGCTTTCTTCTCTCCTGAGCACTAGATCTGAAATGGAGCATAAATCTAAAAAGAAGACGAATGTCTAAGCCCATAAAATAGTGGGTAGTTTCTTTTTATTAGATTTCTTGTTCTGTGCTATGGACACTTTCCTCGCTTCACAATCTTCCTCCTGAGCTTTTCTCCCGATGCCCTAGAGAGCAGCCGCTCTTTAATTAAATTGGACATATGCCTTCAGATCTCATCTTATTTTTTACCTTTGTTGTGTGCCACTTTTGCTCTGCAATACAGGGGACAAAGGCATTAGCAGGATTAGAGACTCTGAGCATCCGAGCCTCTGATTAGTAGTGCATCTAATCCATGAGTCTGCCCATGTCTGGACAAGCAAGCCAGTTCATTTAGGGATGGAGCTAACTTACTCTGCCCTTTACCAATCCTGACCCAATTTCCTCAGAATTTCTTTTCTCTTAGAGATAATGTTTTTTTCTATTCACCTACTAGCTTCCTAGCAGACCATGCTCTTTCTGTGTACTACAAAATTAGCATTCATCTAACTTATCTTTAAAAAGGGGTATGATTTTTATCTAAAATCCACCTCAAATACACACATGTCCACACATGTGCACAATTCTTTCCATAAGCATACACTTGAATTCAAAATCACAAAATCAAAATCAGCCAACCCTCAACATATGGGTAGCCTCCTATCTCTCACAACAAAATCCTATGCCAATCTTTTAAAACAAAAATAAAACATGATGCAGGAAGTGCTTAAATTTTTTTTGGTGAGCCAGCTCAGTAACTTTGCTGGGAGTCTGAATCTCTCCTTTGAAATGTGAAGATAATATCTACTTTGCATCATTGTGGTATAGACTGAAGTAAGGTAACAGTGTATAGTTTAATTAGAACAGTGCCTGGCACAAAGAAATACAAAGCACATTAGCTCTTTATTCTTATCTAGACAGATGTAAGTAAAAGACACTGGATGTCATCTGCTTCTTCTATTCTTCTATTCCACTTCTACTATCCTTAGTGGGATAGAACAAGGTCACATGTTAGGTTTCAAGTAATATGTTGAAACCTAACACAATCTCATAGTGTTTGCACAAATACTTCTACTATGATTATCAGGTCTAGCCTCTGATTTTTTAAATCTTTCTTTTTCCAAAGACACACGAGGAACCAGGAGCACTCTGAAGATGTAGTTCACTGTATTTGATGTTCTCTTAGTTTCTGAACATTGCAAAATAAACCCAGCTCTGTGTGGGAAGCTCCCAAGATGCTGTATGATTTACTATGAGAAAAACTTAAAGAAAGGGCATCAGGTAGAGTGAGGATGAAAGATTATTCTTAAAGAGAATTATAGTAATTGAGGCAGCATGGTTTACAATATTGCTCATGTTTACTAACATTTTTGTGTATAAAGATGACACACCTGCACAACCAATGGGCCAAAGACCCTCTGTTACTGTCATTGTATAACTTCTATTCCATATCATCCACCTGGGTTGGCTACTGTAGTTTAGGGTCATTGACACAAGATTTTTTGTCAGTAAATATTGTCTTTCCTTGCTTTGTGTTGGACCTTGATGTGTCACATATGGGTGAGATCATCCAGTATGTGTCTTTCTCCCTCTGTCTCATTCATGCTACTCATGCTAGGAGTAGCATGAACTCCTCTAGTTCCATCCACATTGTAGTAAAAGGCAAGATTTCATCTTCTCTTACAATTGAGTAGTCTTTCATTGTGTATATAGACCACAGCTTCTTTATCTGCTCACCTGTCATTGGGTATCTGAGTTTTGTTTACAGATCTTAACTACTGTGAATAGAGTGGCAAAGAATATAGGGTTAGAGATAACTTTTCCAATTAATGTTTTTTTATTCTTGGGATAAAAGCCCAGGACTGGAATTGTTGGGTCTTATGGGAATTCTAGTTTCAGTTTTTGAAAAGTTTTCATACTGCTATCCATGGATGCTGAGCCAGGTAACATTCCCACCAACAGTGAATGAGGTTCCTGTCTTGCTATTGGATATGCTTCTGAACCACACTGAACGTGAGAAAAGAAAGAGCTAGGAAGTAAGTGAGATGTTACAAATTTCAGTAGATTTAAAGAGAGTGTTTTAAGCAAGGAAAAACCTTGTCTAGAGCTAAATGATAACCCACCTTTTAACTATTTGTACAATATTTCAGCTGCAAGATCTAATTAACCAGCTACCATATATTATCCTGTCGTTTTAAAAATTAATTGATTTTGTGCTCCAGGATTGTACATTTTGCCTTTCATCTATGAATTTTTGCAGAGACTAAATGAGCTTTCCTAAAGAAGACGGCTTTGATGTAGCAAATCTAGGGAAAGAGAAAAATGGATCTGCACATAGGACACTGTGTCTTTATTAGAAGGTGCTAGCACATAAAATCTGAGGCGCATGGTGGGGAATGGAGGAAAGAGAAACATATCCCTTCCCATCTTACTTGAGCATTGGATGCTTTTGTCACATTGGATTTGCCACATTTGTTTCCCTGATGAGGACTTAAAGTTCCTAATGACTGTATGATTTAAAGAGATCATTTCCTTTCAGTTAAGAAGAAACATTTGCAGTCAGAATCTATGAATAGATTTTCTGGGATCAGATACTAACTGACTCACTCAACCTTTATTTGTGTTGATTCTAAAACAAGAAGCTATCGTCCACATATAGACAATCAGTCTTCCTCTCTGTCTCTCTTCCCATCCAATGCTAAACTTTTAAAAGCATATTAGTTTCATGTCATCACCAAAAATATGACAGATATTTTATCAAAAATGTTTTGAGTACCTAGATTTACACTCCTCTTTTATGCCTAAGGTGCCCTGAAAGCTTGTTTGATCAAGTTTGATCAAGGTAAAACTGATTGTTTTATCTTTGAGTTCTACCTTTAAACTGAGTCCCTGCATATTGCCTAACCAAGGAAGAGGTAAAAGGCTTCTCTGTTCAATATGCAGCTTCAGTTTGGATCCAGCTAGAGTTGTCTTTATGGAGGTTAGGACTCAGTGTTGACTTTGTGGCCTTTGCCTTAGATGCAGGGTCCTAAGCTTGGTCACTCATCATTCCTTGGTGCTGTAACTGCAGCAGTTAGGCCAGTGCAGACCCAGCAACCAGCACACAACAAGAGTATGATAAAGCCTTTTCTGTGTGTATGTCTTAGACAGACTGTGTCCAGAACCCAGGACTTCTGTAATACTGGCATATTCAGCCAAAAGTGTGGACCATTAATGTCCCTATGAAAGGGTTTCATGCTAAAACAATGAGAGATGGAAAGTGGCCCACAAAGCTTCCTTGTCCAGGTACATTCCCCTTCCTTAGATTTATCCCAGCACCAAGGTACCTCTCATCTCCCTAGCATCTCCTATCCCAATGCCAAGGTACCTAGCATCTCCTTTGCATCCCTAGCATCTCCTGCATCTCTTGAGGTGTACCCTATCTTCATGCTTAGGTTTTATGCTGTTAAATGGGGCAGCATATCTAATTCATTTTTCTGCATCCCAGCCCAGGATTGGTGCATAATTCTGAGAACTGATCACAATTATATCCCATATAGTCTCAAGAATGGTCCTGAAAACAAAACCCTAAGCATTGCTGGGTGTTGGCCTGTGACCTCAGAGCCCCAAAATTGCTTTCTGGGGGGTGGACAGATGATGTTTTTAATTTAAGGTCCTGCTATGCTACTATTTGAGTTTGGTCTTTGGGACTTTTTACTTAAACCTCTCATGTATTTCCTCATTTGTAAATGGAGATAATAGAATGCACTTTAGGCATGTTTCATAACTGAATGACTTGGTGGCAGCATCAGTGTCCTTGTCACCTTTTCTTTGGAGCTACATGGTCTGGCCATTATTCCTTTATTGTCTCTTACAGCACTTGTTTTGTGAACAACTTGCTCTAACTCTAGGTTTCTTACTATAGTGACACTCTCTTCCCTTTAGCTTCTGCTGGTCATTTGAGACATCCATAGGAGTGAGTTGGGAAAGGCAGAGCCACAAGCAAGACCAAGATGTGTTACTGAAACCACCATCACACGGAGCCATTCCAGAGATTTTTAAAGTTCTTAACCCTTTAATCAAAATATATCATTTTCTTGAGTGAGAATTACACTGACAATACTCCTGATGTATGGGCAGTGACATGTAGCTTCCTTACAACTCAAAAACAATTCTAGGACCAAAGACCTTCCTGGACTTCCCAACAGCTGACACCCTCATATTAGCTTCTAAGATCTCCTGTCCCTTTGGCTCCACTCTTATGAGTCATTTGAATATTTTTCTTCCTGCATGTAGGGAGTTTAGTGATAGGCTGCTTGTACTGAGTGGGGATAAGCTCCTTGCCTCACAAATTTCCACTCACCCAATTCTTTGATGCCTTATCTGAGCAGCATTTGGGTGTTTACAAATGGCATCTTTGCTGCCAGTCATTTGCATGATGGCATAGCTGGAGACTCTAAGATATACGACAAATTAACTCAGGGGGCTATGACTCCTTCCTCCTTCCTCCCAGGTCCATCATTTAAAAAAGACTAAAAACCTCTGTAGGTTTGAAATATGCCAGAGTAGAGGCACAGTCTTGCCCCATAGCCTTTCACATTCTCCCCAAAGCCCCTCAGTTGGTCATTAAGAAGCAGATTCATGTGGGTGTGTTGGAACCCCTCCAGTGCTGTGAACTTAAGGAAGCAATAAAGGCAAATGCAAGGTTACAAAAGCATCTACAAATGGAAGCCTTGGGCACCACCTTCTATCAGCTGCTTCAAGATCTGATGATGAGCTAGAAGATAAGGTCATAGATAGAAAATTTCGGCATCTTCTGAAGGGTGGGCCTGGCAGAAACTCTTGTTGTTTTTTGTTTGTTTGTTTGTTTGTTTTGTTTTTTAATATCTTGCCGTCTTTTATAAAAGAACTGACAAGAGTTTGTCAGAACTTACTATGTTAAGGGGAAGGCTGCCTAAACAAATCAAGGGAAACCTAAGACTGGATATAAATAGATGGCATCATGGAAGAAATTAAGAGGCAAGAGACAGGTCATGAGGGAGAGCTACAGCAGCGGTTAACCTCTCTACTGGACACTGCACTTTCACAGATGAGTATTTTCTGGGGTGTCATATCTGACAATGCTCAAGGCTTACTCTTGGCTCTACAATTGTGCTCAATGGACCATATGGAATGCCAGGAATAGAACATCCCAGCACACAAGGCTACCCTATCCACTATAATATCATTCTGGCCTCAGATCAGCTTTTTTTTTAAGTGATAAGCAACCCAATAGGAAAATGAATGAAGAGCATGAAAAATAATTTACAGAAGAAATATGAATTCCCAATGGCCATCTGAAATATGAAAGAACAAATGTGCACTGACTTTCACTGTCACTGGACAGTTCAGAGCTTAATGAGGTACACACTTCTTCAGCTATCTATGCAGAAGGTGAATTCAGGGGAATTGCTGGTGAGGAAGCCAGGATAGAGACTCTGGTGCTTCCACAGGCTGTTGACATTCTTTATTTTTTTTATTTATTTATTTTTTTGTGGTTTTTGTGTCACACCCAGCAGTGCTCAGGGATTACTCCTGGATCCAGGCTCAGAAATTGCTCCTGGCAGGCACGGGGGACCATATGGGATGCCAGGATTCGAACCGATGACCTCCTGCATGAAAGGCAAACGCCTTACCTCCATGCTATCTCTCCGGCCCCTGACATTCTTTATTGACATAAAACAACCCAGTTAGAGGGCAGCAGAGATGCAAGGCAATCTTTTGGTTAATGTCCTAAGACCCATTTGTACCATTTTTGGGATCTATGTCATGCAAATACTTGCATTTATTTAAAAGCATTTATCTGTTAGAAATGATGTGGGGACATATTATTGCCAAAGTATTTCAAAGTAGAAAATATTAGGCAGTATTCTGTAACTCTAACATTACTAACTTTTTTTTTTTTACTATCATGACATCATTGTTAGAATTAGCCAGGTTAAAGTCACTGTGCGTAGCTACCTGGACTTCTGTAACATGAGGCATCAGAAATGTAAGTATACTAGTAGAATTCCATGTATCTGTTTGTGACCTGTGCATTCTTTCTCTATGCTTTTGGATAGAATAATCCAGGAAGCATTCGGGAAGGAGAGAAAAGGTATCCCACAGGAGCTGGAGAGATAGCATGGAGGTAAGGTGTTTGCCTTTCATACAAAAGGTCAGTGGTTTGAATTCCGGCATCCCATTTGGTCCCCTGAGCCTGTCAGGAGCGATTTCTGAGCCAGGAGTAACCCCTGAGCACTGCCGGGTGTGACCCAAAAACCAAAACCAAAACCAAAAAAAAAAAAAGGGTATCCCACCATAGATCAGGGTGAAGTGACATTTTAGTTATTGAAGAAATATAAATCAAGAAGTGTAACCTGGAGCACAGATGATTCATCAACAAGACAGAGTCTTGCCCTGGGACCTCCAACTCCAAGAGTGGAGACAGAAGCCATGACTGGATCAATGGTCCAAGTATGATAAGTGCTAATATGGACAAAGGAGGAAGAGCAGGAGAGTGATTTGGATTGGAAACAGAGACAGTTTCCTACTTCTAATGGTATGTGACCATTAGTGTAAAGCACTAGAGTACCTCTAGGAACCATTTAGTGTATGGAATTGGGGTAGTTGAGCCTAAAGAGAAGAAATTGGATGAGATTGTATTCTAGTCTTTCTTTGGCTCTGTGAGTGAGAAATTCACTTTACATTTCTGAACTTACCAACGAACCACCTGTACTCTGATTCTAAAAAAAAAACAACAACTGTTAGCTTGTGTGACTTTGTAAACTGTCTCTTTTTGGATGTCAGAGTAATAGTACAAAGAGTAGGACTCTTGCATGAGGCTGACTTGGGTTTGATCCCAGGCACTCCGTTAAGAATGATGCCAAAGTATTGTAGGTGTGGCTTCAAAACAAATGATTCAATGGTTGCTTACACTCCTGGTCAGTAAGGAAAGACAGATTCTGGTTTACCAAACAAATGCTCAGCTGATGTTTATGTTCCTGGGCAATCTAGGCTAAGCAGAGTCATCCAAGGTTTCAGGGACAAATCTTTCCTCCCCCACTTACTAGTTACAAAACACCCCACTTTTTTTTTTCTTGCAGTACATCTCCCCTATTACCAACTAGCCAATTACTGACCTATTCTACTTAAAACTTTCTAGATGACTGACCTGAGGACTATTTAGTGGCTGATCCTGCAGAAGAGTCCTGTCCCAATTACAGTTACTATTTTCTTGATTTTTCCTCTGAGATTTTTCTATTACCCTTCACCAACCTTCAGCTCAGCTCCTTCTGTGGAGAGTCTTCACTGGAATCGATCCCCGTCTTGACATGGCTAGATTCCAAGACAATATGGAACAGGACGAATAATTTTCAGAGATTGACTATAAATGAAAAGTAATATTATTTCAAAAAATCCAGGAGGGGAAAGTCCTTATTCTTATTTATCTGTACCACCCCATGCAGATTACCCTGTTGTAGAGTAAGTTCTCAAAGGAATAGATTGATCCTGTGATTGGGTTTTTGTATGGAAAATTACATGGAGTCAATCACTATTTGTAGATATTCAATCAGGGCAATAAACAGAGGAAAGATAGTATAATTGAAAGCTTAAAATAATCTTTGTGAAGAAAGCTACTAATTTCTTATCACTTTTGGGCCATGTACTGAATTCAATCTTTAGTTTAGCTGCCCCTTGCATACAGTTTTCTCTTACTGCCTCACTTAAGAACACTTGTTACTCTACTGATGTTGTATCAATTTTTTATAAGAATCAGCATGTTATTTTCCTCTGTGCAACCCCTGTTGTCTTAAACAGAAGTCTAAGAAGGTGGGTCATTGGTTCAGTAGTCTGTTTAGTAATGTGGCTCGTCTTTGGATCTATGCATTGTTTGCAAAGATTAGCCAAGTAGTACAGAAGAAAAAATATGACAAAGTACTGAAAATTTATGACTGAGTTTTGAAAGAAACAGAACCAGACCAATGTTCATCACATTGGCAGAATCGATAGTAAGACGAATCCAAGAACTTTGTAAGCACTTGAGGGGCTCCAGAGAAGCTCTCCGAAAGGGCATTTGGAAGTCCTAGTAGCCCTTGCAAGCAATGCCCGGTACCTATGACCATCTCAGAGTTGGGAGAGGGAAAAATACACAATCAACAGGAGTAAAATAGTCATTACATAGGAGTGCACAGGGGACAGACAGTGAACTCCATAGAAGAGTAGAGAACATGGGAAGTGTGTCCCTCTACGTTATGTCTCTTCAGCTAAGTGCCAGCCTGCCCATGCTGTGCTATGTATAATTCCAGCTTCTCAGATATGGTATATAGCTGTCTAGCCCAGACAGCTAGTTACAGAAGGTTCCAGGATTGCCCTTTATTGCAAGCAGACTTCCTGCTGTCCTTAGCAGAGATATGTGTCTGTGCCAGGCTGTATACAAAACAGCCAACCAGGCTGCACATTGTCCACAGTGTCTGGGGGTAATTCCTGATGAAAACCAGCTCCAAAGATGGGGTAGATGAACCATATGTTTTTTTCCTCATTATAGGCAAATAAATGAGCTGTATCTCAGGAGGAAGCAAAATATGAAGAAGAAACAGCTATATAAGGGGGGGCATAAAATTTGATGTCAGACACATGGAGGACTTGAAACTCAGCTTTGCAAGTTGCAAACTGGATAACTATATCTTTCAATGTTTTAATGCTTTTCATCTGTAAAATGGGCCAACCGTCTTTCCTATTTTACATTGCTATGAGGATTTAACCAGAACCAGCCATGAGGTTCCTGTCTGGAAAATTCTTGCTCATATTTGATGCAGGGCTCCATAATCTGATACAATTCACAGGATGGAAAGCAGCTTCTGTCCATATCATTATCCCACCTCCCCTCCACAGAATTGCTCAGTTAGCTGCTTCTGCTCTATTCTATTCATCTGCACTCTGCGATCAGTTTGCCTCTTAGGCCATTCCCAAGAACAACAAAGCTTGAAGAGGCTTAGACTAAACACAAGGTTTTTTATTTCCTTCTTACAAGGTGAGAGAGGACAGTGCCTTCGAATGAAAGATCTCTGCCATGCCCTCTCTCAGCAGAGGCCCTAATTCATTTTTCATGGCCCTCGCAGTGACAAAAGTCACTGCTTTCTCTCTCATAAGCATGCTCTACGCAATAAGTCAAAGCTGATGTGCATTGCCCCCCTGGGTGCTAGTGCGCTCTTTGATTTAATTTGCCCTGTTGTTTGGCAGCGGGAGCCTGTGCAGCGAGTTTCTTCACAGAGCTTGGAAGGCTCGGCCCTGACAGCGATGAGGCACAATGACAGATGGGGGTTCAGGTGGGGTAGTGTTTAAATACTTTGCTGCAGTGATAAAAGATATGGTGGAGAGTGACAGATGCTAATGCAGAAAGTCAAACAACATGTGCATTTTTGGTAGGGCACCGTGGGATCTCTTAGGTGACAACACAGGTTCATGGGGTGAATGGCTATGCCCATTTTTCATATAGCTACAAGAACAAGCCCACCAGGGGATGAGCTGTCAGCTTTTGAGAGGTGGTTTGATGAACCTATTCACTACTTTTCAGACAGACAAGGTCTGGGTGGACACATTCACAACTGGACACCACCTTCACAATCCCTATTCAAGGATAGGGTTGTATCCATCCATGTTGCCCCAGCAAGGAAGATCAGTGAAGAGGGAGTCCTGGCTGAATCTCTAAAGTATACTGTTTAAGGACCCATCTTAAAAGGTGAGCCACACCTCTCCAGAAAGACTGAGTCATAAGTAGCAGTGATCTGACTTAGACATAGCGAGCAGGGGAAGGGCTTCAATTTCCTGAACCCTGAAAGCTCATCCTGATATCAAAAATATCTGAGACCCCCTGAGATTCCCTGTTCAGGTCAGTTTCCTGTGAAGATAGCTCCTGTGATCATTAGCAGATGCTGTAAATACCCAGTGTCGCCTAATAGAAAAGCTGGAGTGCTAACAACTGTGAGATCTGTAGTATTGCCTTTTCCAAGTGTATGGGCCAGCATGGAGAAGGCACACTGGGGGGGTTGGAAAGACTCCACCTAGTGTACTGGTTAAGCAAGGCAACATGCAGGCAGATGTACAGAAGACCATCACTCTGAGAGAGTATTATTGGAGAAGACATTTACTAGAGTCAACATTTTTCTGAGATGTTTCTGGTGTGCGTTTGAATGAGTTAGTAACCAGGTCCAAAGGCAAACATAACAGTGTGGGGTGGTGAGGGAGAAGGCGGGTGTAAAGCATCCAGTTAAACCCTCTGGAGCAACTCAGTGAAATGGGCATGTTTATTACAAAGGGGGAAAGAGTATTTAAACTACTATGCAGCCAATAGGGAAAGCAGAATTTACTCAGTGCAGGAAGATTAAACAAAGGGGAAATGGATGTACTTACAAATCAAGTGTACATGCAGTGTACAAGTACATGTTTGTGGATGAGACCTATGTGACCCAGTTTAAAGTGACCATGTAGCTGGGGAGAAGCACAGGAGGTGGACTCAATTGTGACATAGCAGATGCTTGTTCTCAAAGGTGCTCAGTCTCCCTTTTTCCTACTTGAAGTAGGGGCTCCTTCAGCTTATAGGTTCCCTTCTTTTAAGGGCTTTATTTGACTGGTATGAGTGTCTGCCCTGCTAGAGTGGCAGTCTTAGTGGGGGTTCAAGACTTTGATGGGGCCTGGCTGCAATGGGACAGAGTTAGTGTTGTATAAAATTATATACGTATGCCTATATATACAAACAGTAGGCTGTTTTGTGATATCTTAGGAACAGAGTTTTAGTATGTTTTCTTTCTTTTTATTTCAGTGGCAAGCCACTGCTGGCAGTGCTCAGGGATCACTCCTTCAGGGCTCTGGGGACCATATGTTAAACTAAAATCATTGCATTTAAGGAAAATGACTTAAAATACTATGTCTTTGGGCCGGAGAGATAGCACAGCGGTGTTTGCCTTGCAAGCAGCCTATCCAGAACCTAAGGTGGTTGGTTCGAATCCCCGTGTCCCATATTGGTCCCTCCGTGCCTGCCAGGAGCTATTTCTGAGCAGACAGCCAGGAATAATCCCTGAGCAATGCTAGGGTGTGGGCCCAAAAACCAAAAAAAAAAAAAAATTACTATGTCTTTGTTCCTGTCTAGTTTCCTTATTCTTTGGTTTTGTTTACTTGTCTATTTGACTTATTCTTTCGCTGTGAACATATGTATTTATTCTTTTAGGGGACCTCTTAAATGGTACCCAGAGGGCCTGGGGCCCATTCCTGGTGACTCTTGGCCAACTACTCCAGTTGTTGCCCTCAAAGGCTCTAGGATATGATGCTAGTTGAGCCCTGTGATGTTGGACACCTGCAAGGTGACCCGGTAATTTTGGCAGGGGTTCCAGGAGGGGTTCCCCTTGGCCAGGGGATACACTGTTATCCTTATCAGGCAAGTCTCCATTTCTTTCTGCTCTAGCTGAGTAGTTCTGTGAGAAATGTGGGAACATGGACAGGACAGGCTAGCAGAGCTGTTTCTGCAGATGAACTAAAAGCAGACATGAAATATGACATTTCCCTGTGTGTGCCTGTAGACACCCCCATAGGGGAAAACAGAGCTGGGCAGAGAGTACATTGCCTTCCAGACACGATTCCTCCTCCAAGGCTGAGAGTGATGGTGACCAGAGGCTACTACAGAGAATAGGCAAGTGAGTCTGCAAAACAGATTATCCACCTTTGTGCAGATGATAACCCTATTCTGGATACTGATTGTATACCTTCTCTGGGCCCATTCTGGATTGTTTCACAGCCATGGGTAACTAGGGGCCAGCAGCTGAGCTCCCCAGCTCAGAAGAGCAGCACCTTGACCTTGACAGGGAGCCGAGATTACTCTTGTAAAGCTTGGGAGTGTCTCTAATAGGGCTGAGTAACGGGTGTTCAAAAGCACCACGTGGTCAGGCATAAGAAAAATCAGTCAGAATGAAAATGATGGGTTGGCATGAGAATAAAAGGACAATATGAATAAGAGGATGCAAAAAAAGGAAAGGGATGACTCCAGCAGAGTGAGAGAGACTAAAACCTTCCCCCACAATAAAAAGGCACCTGATTCATCCTGGCAAAACAAATAAACAAACAAAACCACCAAAATCTTGCCATCCTGTCTGAGGCTGTGGGACAGGTGCAGTCCCAGAGAGGGCTAAAGGACAGCTATTTTGGTTGTCACAAGTAGAAGCTGGAAGCTCCCTGACTTGTAGACCACCAGTCTGCTGGTCACCCCATAAACACTTAGGGACAGTCTCCTCACCCCTGCCAAGCCAAGCACAATGATGGCCCAGGCTGAGGAGACCAAGAATATCTGCAGGAACCAGAGAAGCAGAAGTAAATGGGAATGGTCTGGACAGCAGCAGAAAAAAATGAGCATGACCCTCTACCCAACCTCCCAGGTTCTCTGAATGCTGGAGGAAGCAGAAAAAGACAGGGGTGAGGGGAAACAGGGAGGCAATACAGGGCAAGAGTGAATATGAGAAAAAAGGAAGTCTTAAAAAGCAGGGAGAAGTGAAGGTGGCAAAAGATAATGGGGCACCAAAGGCAAGTTTGAGAAAACTGCACAGGTTAGACAGACTGAGGAGAGAGATCAGGCACTCCAGGGAGGCACTGAGAGGGCAATGAGAGACTGAGAATCAGTCATGGGTAAGGAGGAACAAACTGAGCAATAATTATGCAGAGAAGTGGAGAATGAAGGTGAAGAAAGTCAAAAGGGACATCATGTACAGAAAAGTGACTGAGGGAATCAAGAATGGAGGTGCCTGAGTGACAGTGAAGCAGGGTTGGAATTTGATTAACAGCCATCTTGGGAGAAAGAAAGAAAGAAAGAAAGAAAGAAGGAGAAAAGAAAGAAAGAAAGAAAGAAAGAAAGAAAGAAGAAAGAAAGAAAGAAAGAAAGGAAGGAAAGAAAGGAAGGAAGGGAAGGGAAGGAAGGAAGTGAAGGAAGGATAGGAAGGAAGGAAGGAAGGAAGGAAGGAAGGAAGGAAGGAAGGAAGGAAGGAAGGAAGGAAGGAAGGAAGAAAGAAAGAAAGAAGAAAGAAAGAAAGAAAGAAAGAAAGAAAGAAAGAAAGAAAGAAAGAAAGAAAGAAAGAAAGAAAAAGAAAAAGAAAAAGAAGAGAAAGAAAAAGAAAAAGGAAGAAGGATTGAAGGAAGGAAGAAAAATGAAGGAAAGATGAAAGAAAGGAAAAAGGAGGGAGGAGTGGAAAGAAGGAAGAAAGAAACAAGATAAAGTAAGGAAGAAACAGGAAGGAGGAAAAATAGAGGGAAGGAAGCAAGGAATGAAGAATGTGGAGGAGAGAAAGGTTTTAGTTATAAAAAAAAAAAAGAACACCCCTGTTCACCAGCGCAATCTTCCCACCAACAATGCCACCTATTTCCCTCCTCCCCCACCTCCTGCCTGTCCTTGATACAGGCATTCTCTTTCTCTTACTACCATTGCCATTATAGTTGTTAGTGTAGTTATTTCTCTAACTTCATTCACCACTCTTTGTAGTAAGCTTCATATCATGGAGCAGTCCTTCCAGCACTCATCTCTACTGTCTCTGGGTATTATTATGATAATATCTTTTATTTTCCTTAAATACCACAGATTAATGAGACTATTCTGTGTCTGTCTCTCTTCCTTTGACTATTTACTCAGCATAATTAGTTTCCATGTTCATTCATGTATAGGAAAATTTCATAACTTCATTTATCCTGACAGCTGTATGGTATTCCATTGTATATGATGTTCCACTGTTTCTTTAGCTTCTCATCTGTTGTCAATAATCTAGGTTGTTTCTAAATTCTGGCTATTGTAAATAGTGCTGCAATGAATATAAGTGTGCAAGAAGGCATTTTTTGTATTGTGTTTTTGTGTCCCTAGGGTATTGCTGTATCATATGTGAGCATAATTTTCCATTTTTGGAGGAATCTCCGTATTTTTTTCCAGAAAGGCTGGACTAGATGGCATTCTGACCAGCAGTGAATAAGAGTTTCTTTCTCCCCACATCCCCACCAACATTAATTGTTCTTGTTTTTTATGATATGTGCCAGTCTCTGTGGCATGGGACCTTATTATCACTAATCATTAGTGATATGGAACATTTTTTCATGTGATTTTTGGCCATCTGTGTTTCTTCTTTTAGAAAATGTCTATTCATTTATATCCACATTTTTGATGAGGTTAGATTTTTGTTGTTCTTGTTGAGTTCCATTCATACCGTGTATATATTAGAAATTAGCCCCTTATCTGATGTTTATTGGGTGAATAGTTTCTTCCAGGCTGTGGATAGCCTTTATAACCTAATAACTGTTTTCTTTGAAATTCAGAAGCTTCTTACTTTCATGTAGTTTCATTTGTTTATCTCTGCAACCACTTGTTTGGACAGTAGTGTTTTCTCCTTAAAGTTGCCATTAGTCTCAATGTCATGGAATGTTTTACCTATGGGTTCTTCTATATATCTTATAGTTCTGGGTTTAATATCAAGATCTTTAATCTATTCAAATTTCATCTTAATAAGCTGAGTTTACTTTTGTGCATATGGCTGACCAGTTGATCTAACATCACTTGTTGAACATTGTGTTTCTTGCCCCTTTATCAAAGATTAATTGATTCTAAAACTGGAGAATAGTCTTTGAATACTGAAGTCTATTCCATTGATCTGAGGTTTTGTCTTTATTCCAGTACCATGCTGTTTTAGTAACTATTGCTTTGCAGTACAATTTAAAATTGGGGAAATTTATGCTTCCCATATTCTTTTTCCTAAGGGTTGCTCTAGCTATTATTGGGCGTGTATTGCTTCAAATGAATTTCAGGAGTTTTGATCCACTTCTTTGAAGAATGTCATGGGTATCCTTAGAAAAATTGCATTAAATCTATACAATGCTTTGGGGAGTTTTGCCATTTTAATGATGTCAATTCTCCCAATTCATGAACAGGGTTTGTGTCTCCATTTCCATGTGTCCACTTTTATTTTTTGAAGCAGTGTTTCAGTGTTCTTTTTCTAGGTCTTTTCCCTCTTTAGTTAAGTTGACTCCAAGGTATTTGTGTTTCTGTGGCACAAATGTAAATGTATTTTTAAATGTCCATTTCTTCTCTGTCATTATTTGTGTATAAGAAGGTCATTGATTTTTGCATGTAAATTTTGTAACCTGCCACTTTGCTATATGAATCTATTGTTTCTAGAAGCTTTTTGGTAGTGTATTTAGGATTTTTTAAATATAATAACATGTCATCTGCAAACAGTGAGAGCTTGACTTCTTCTTTTCCTGTCTGGATGCCCTTATATCTTCTTCTTGCCCAATGCTATAGCAAGTACTTCCAGTACTATGTTAAATAGGAGTGGAAAGTGGGGGCAGCCTTGTCGTGAACCAGGTATTAGAGAAAAAGTTTATAGTTTATCTCCATTCAGTATATTATTTGACATTTGTTTGTGGTAAATGGTTTTGAATATATTGAGAAAAGTTCCTTCCATTCCCATCTTGTTGAGAGGTTGTATCATAACCAGTTATTGGACACTATCTAATAGTTTCTCTGCATCTAGTGACAAGATCAAATATTTTATTATTTATTTGTTGATCTGGTGTATTACATTTATTGATTGATATTTGTATGTTAAACTATCCTTACATCTCTGAAATGAAATATACTTGGTCATGGTATATGAGATTCTTGATGAGGTACTGAATTCTATTTGCTAGGATTTTGTTGAGAATCTTTATATCTGTGTTTATCAGGAATGGTGGTCTGTTGTTTTTTTTTGCGGGTGGTTTGTTTTGTTTTGTTTTTTCTCAGCATCTCTGCTTTTGGTGATGTTAGCATCATAAAAAGTATTTGGGAGTGTTTCTGTTTCTTCAATTTCCTGAAAGCCTAAAAATGATCGTTAGTAGGTTCTCTTGAAAGGTTTGAAAGAATTCATTAGTTAATCCATCTGGACCTAAGCTTTTGTTTTGGGGAAGACTTTTGATTACCAATTTAATTTCCTAAATAGTGATGGGTCTTTTTAATAATATGCTAGATCATCCTGGTTCGACTGTGGAAGATTATAAGAGTCCAAGAATTTATCCATTTTTTTCCAGGTTCTCTTGTTTTGTGGCATAGAATTTCTCAAAGTAGTCTCTGATTGTCCTTTGAATCTCTGTAGTATCTGTAGTGATCTCTCCCTTTTCATTTATAATCTGGTTTATTAAGTTTCTCTCTCTTTGTGAGTTTTGCTAATGGTTTATTGATCTTGCTGATTTTTTTCAAAGAACCAACTTTTGTTTTCATTGATCTTTTGAATTGTTCTTTGGATTTCCACTTCATTAATTTCTGCTCTAAGCTTTATTATTTGCTTTGGTCTATCTATTTTTGGTTCATTTTGTTGATCCCTTTCTAATTTTATAAGCTGTGGCGTTAAGTTATTTATGTAGTGCCCTTCTTCTTTCCTAATGTGTGCTTGCAAAGCTAAAACGTTTCATCTTAGTACCACTTTTTATGTGTCCTATAAATTCTAATAATTTGTTACTTTGCTCTTATTTTTTTCCAGGAATCTTTTGATTTTCTCTTTGCTTTCATATCTGACCCACTGGTTGTTCAGTAGTGACCTGTTTCATTTTTAGGTGTTAAAGATTTTCCTGTGTCTGTTTGTAGTTCACTTCTAATTTCAGTGCATTATTATCTCAGAAGGTAGTTCGTAGAATTTCTATCCCCTTCATTTTATAGAGGTATGTTTTATGGGCCAGCATGTGGTCTATCCTGGAGAATGACCCATGTGCATTGAAGAATGTGTATGTAGTTTACTGGGGGGTGGAGAGTCCTATATATATCTACTAGGTGACTTTTTTTTATTTCTCTTTTTAGAGCTAGGTTTGTTTTTTTTTTTTAATTTTTTTTAGCTTTAGACTGGTTGACCTATCAAGGAGTGACAGGACGGTGTTGAGGTCTCCCACTGTTTTTGTGTTACTATTGATGTCTTCTTTCAGTTTTGTCAACAACTACATTCAATATTTTGCTGGTCCCTCATTTGGTGCATATATGGTTAGGAGTCTGATTTCTTCCTGTTTTACATATCCCTTGATTATTATGAAATATCCATCTTTGTCCCTTACAAGTTTTTAAGTCTAAAGTTTGTGTCATCTGATATTAATATGACAACTCCAGCTTTTTTTAGGAAGTTGTTTACTTAGATGTTTGTCCTCTAACCTTTAACTTTGAGTCTATGTTTGTTTTGACTATTCATTTTTGTTTCTTATTAACAGCAGAATGTTGGCTTCAGTTTTTTGATCATTTTGTCACTCTGTTTCTCTTAGTTGGTGCATTTAGTCTACTGATGTTGAGAGATAATTGTCATGGGATTTAATGTCATCTTTATGTGGGAATTTTCGATGTCTGTTGATCTGTCTTTTCTTAAAGTTTACCTTTGTTTGTCTTTTAAGGCAGGTTTTAAGTCTATAAAGTTTCTGAGCTGTGTGAGTGCTGCTGGGTGAAGTATATAGGCAAAGCATTTATTTCATTGAGTTTTGTTAGTATATCCCACCACTGATTTTGGGCCTGGAGGGCTTCTTGGGACAGGTTGTTGTAAATCTTAAGGATGCTCCTTTGAATGTAACTCCCTTTTAGATCTTGCTGCTTTCAGTATTCTATCCATATCTGTGGGATTCATCATTGTAAGTAGGTTGTGTTTTGGGGTGGTTTATTTATTTTTTGTTGGGGGATCTCTTTTAGCTGGTACTCTTTGGGTTTGCAAGATTTAGTTGCATGCATTCTTTAGCTCTGGGAGTTTCTCTGCAATAATTTTCTTGATTATTGAAACTTCATGGGAGTTTTCTTCATGTGTCTCTGGGACTTTAATGAATCTTATGTTGTTTCTGTTGAGTTTCTCAAAGACTTCTATTTTTAATCTGTTCACATTTGTTGATGATTTTTTCCCATTGTCTGATCATTTGTTTTAAGACTCTTTTGTAATCTCTTTTGTTATACATCTCATCTTCAAGCTCAATTATCCAGTCCTCAGCCACTGTTACTCTATTTTTTTTTTCATTTCACCTACCAAGTTTTCAGTTCTGTTATTTCAGTTTGGAATTTTCTCATTTTTATTTTTATATTCTCTTGTTTCTTATTTGTGGTTCATTCAGCTCGTTCTATGCTTTCTTCGCATTCTATATAGATACCCAATTTTTTTTTCTAAACTTCTTATCTGAAAAGCTAAATAGGTGGTTGACACCTTTCCGGTCATCAGAACTGCCATATTCTTGTTCTATGCATGGTGGAGGCCTACTTTGTTTCCCCATTGACACACTTAAGTTGTGAAATTTCCTATGTGTTGTGCTGGGGTTTATTGACTAGAAGATGTGTGCAGCTGCAGAGTGGACTGCTCTGGCTCCACCCTTCATGGGGGAGTCAGCTCATCTTTATTGATGTGGCTTCTGCTCTTCTGGGCAGGCTCAGTTCCAGCACCAGCAGCTACAAGGTTAGATGGCAGCCACAAGGAAATATGTGTGGTGTGGTTCAGATCCAGCCCTTTGTGAGCAGGGTCAGCTCACCTCCATTGTTGTCACTTCCATTGGCTTCTATGGGCTGGGATTTTCCCAGCATCAACAACTTCAGTCTTGGATAGCAGTTGAGAGGAAAAGCTCGTTTCCAAACATTTTATACTTCACCTTTCCCTGGTCCAGAAAGCAGCAGTTGAAACGCTCATCTCTGCATACTAATTTGAGACCTCAAAGTCTGTCCCTACAAAGAGAATGAACTAAAATTCAAGAAATAGCATAATGGCATGAGCTCTTCCTGGAAAATCAGACTTTTTAATTCAGCATAATTTTGAATGGGAAGTTATCTTGTAGACTTACAAATTCAAACCCAAATTATCTGTGAAAGAAAGAATTTAAATCATTGGACTCACAATGATTCAAGTTTGCTTTTTGTAATTTTTATTTAATTTATTGACACCATTGTCATTTATAAAGTTCTTCATAGTTGGGTTTCAGACACATAATGAATCATGGCCGATTCCATCACCAGTGCCATTCTCCCTACACCATGTGTATCCCCAGAGTGTATCCCAACCTTCACCTTTTGCCTCCCAGTCTGCCAGTGTAACAGGCCCATTTAAATTTTAGATGGTTGGAGTTTGGGTCTCTTGATTCCATTATTGTTGAATTTGCATGGATATTTAGTTCTCTCCCTTTTTTTTTCCTTAAATCTACACCAATGCACCTGAAACCATTTGTCCTCTGACCTTTTAATGTTTGTGCTTCTCTTTCTCCACTCAGTTTCTTTCCTCACCATATACTCTGTGGTCAAGGGTTTTTGAGATAACTGCCATTTAGACCATTGCATTTTTTTTTCATGCAGCTATTCTAAACACCACATATAAGTGATATCATTCTGTATTTATAATTCTTCTGGTTTACTTTCTTTAACATAATATCTTTCAATTCCATCTATGTTGCTTTAAATTGCATGGCTGCACCATTTCTTACAGCTATGTAGTATTCCATTTTATTTTATGTACCATATCTTCATGATCTACTCATTTTCTGTGAAACATCTAGGTTGATTCCATATCTTAGCTATTTTACTGAGTGCTGCAATGAATAGTAGCGTGCATATATCCTTTTAAAATTTAAGGTAATATCATATAGCAAAACATAACCAGTTGCACAAGGTAACAAGATACTAAGTATGAAAGACAGTATAATAGATGACCAAAAAAGTGCATAAATGTTTGACAATTAAGTTATTTAACACAGCACACTAACTTTCTATAAAAAGGTATGTGGAAAACTTGAAATGTTTTCATGGGAAATAAACCAGAAAGAGTAAATGGCATTTTTGAGGGAAACAATCAAAACAACTTTCACAGCAAAAGATACTGAAATTAAACATGCCAATAGAAAGCTTAAAAGATGAGTCACAGCTAAAGAGAGAATCAATTAACTCTAAGATAAGACAAAACAAGTCCATTAAGTAGGATGAAGAGACAAAATAATTTAGGGAGTAAATAGGTAAGTAGAGAGAGAAGGTCTCACACACCTTTAGGGAGGAATTTTGAAGATAAAGAAGAAAGGAGGAAAGAGCCTTTTAAAGAGCTATAGGATTAAATTTTTTCTAACTAATAAAGCCATCAATACACACATTAAGGGTACTAACAAAGACAAAGCAAAAGAAAATTGAAAAGAAATCTATATATGAACAGAGCAGAGTGATACTAAACAAAAGCAAAAAAAAAAATATTCCTAAAATGCAACAAGAGTTGTTGAGGTGGAGAGGAAAATCTTATTTTCACTGCTTTATAGGGAAACACAATAAGATTGACAGCATGCTCTGCTTCAGTAACAACAAGCACAAAAAAGGGAGTTAAAATACCCCAATTAAATGAAAAAGAATTAACTTCCAATTCAAAATTCTATTCATAAAATGTACCTGAAATATGTCACTTCGGCTTAGCAAAATACCAAAAAAAATATGCTTCTGGTAGACCTATATTACAATAAATGTCACAGAAGATATTTTAACCAGGACATTTTAGGAAATTTCAGACCATCTATACAAGCATAAATGAAGAACAAAGAAAATGAAAACTATGTGAGGGCCCGGAGAGATAGCACAGCGGCATTTGCCTTGCAAGCAGCCGATCCAGGACCTAAGGTGGTTGGTTCGAATCCTGGTGTCCCATATGGTCCCACATGCCTACTAGGAGCTATTTCTGAGCAGACAGCCAGGAGTAATCCCTGAGCACCGCCGGGTGTGGCCCAAAAACCAAAAAAAACCAAAAAAACCTATATGAGAAATGAAATGATACAAACCAAAAAATAAACCTGAATAGTACAGTCTTAAACTATAGTCTAGCAATGTCAATGAGGTTGGAATGGGTACAAATTATTTAAAATATTCTATCAGCCTCATACCACCAGAAAAGAAGATGGGCTATGTTGACTTAAATGATCCTTTGTAGGGTTAAAGAAAAGTCAAAGGTACACAGTAATCCTAACCCCAGATGGTCGAGGATATAAAGAGAAGGCAACCCTATACACAGCTGGGGGGTATGAAGTATGATATGAGAAACTTGAATAGCCATATTTTAAATGAGAAATTACATAGAATCCAGTAATATCCATGTCTGTGTATTTAGCAAAAAAAAAAAAAAGCCACAATCTATAAATACACTTGTGGCCATTGCAACATTATTTAAAATAAAAGGAATCTAGTCTCAGTACTTATGGGCAGATGGTGGATAAAGAATCTGTAAGATGTAGTATAGAATTACCATGAAATCTACCTCTATTTCTAATGGCATCAAGAAATTCTGCCATTTTCTATCATAGATGCTTCCAGAAGATATGTTCCAGAAGATAGGTTACTGAATATCAGGCTGAAAGAGATATTTCATGGACCCTTCAGATAAGGACTTAGTGAAATAGAACAAGGAACCAAACTAACAAAAAAATTGTTTAAATCTAAGAAGGAAAAAACAAAGTGGTTAGGTAAATCCTATCAAAAGAATCCATTGTATGTTTGAAGAGTAGAATTGGTATTTTGTGGTGAATTGAGCCTGGTGTCCACATGTATTAAATTATGGTGCACACTAGAAATGTCCATAATATTATCAGACAAAGTACCTTTAGTAAAAAGAAAGTCATTTAAAAGAAGAGGGGGCTAGAGATATAACATAATAGTTTTGCAAGGAATCAACACTGTTGGATCCCAGCACCTCATATGATCCAAGAAGTGACATCACCCCTGAGAACAGAGCCAGGGGTAAGTCCTGGAGCATTTTCCAGATAAGGAAGGAAGGAAGGAAGGAAGGAAGGAAGGAAGGAAGGAAGGAAGGAAGGAAGGAAGGAAGGAAGGAAGGAAGGAAGGAAGGAAGGAAGGAAGGAAGGAAGGAAGGAAGGAAGGAAGGAAAGGAGGGAGGGAAGGAGAGAGGGAGGAAGGAGGGAGAATGAGGGAGGAAGGGAGGGAGAAGGTAAAAAGGGAAGGAAAGGAGGGAGGGAGGATAAGGGAGGGAGGAAGGAAGGAAGGAAGGAAAAGGAAGGAAAAGGAAGGAAGGAAGGAAAGGAAAGAAAGGAAAGAGAGAGAGAAAGAAAGAAAGAGAGAGAGAAAGAAAGAAAGAAAGAAAGAAAGAAAGAGAGAGAGAGAAAGATGAAAGAAAGATAGAAAGAAAGAAAAAGAAAGAGAAAGAAAGGAAGAAAGAAGAAAGAAAGAAGAAAGAAAGAAAGAAAGAAAGAAATAGAGAAAGAAAGAAAGAAAGAGAGAAAGAAAGAAAGAAAGAAAGAAAGAAAGAAAGAAAGAAAGAAAGAAAGAAAGAAAGAAAGAAAGAAAGAAAGAAAGAAAGAAAGAAAGAAAGAAAGAAAGAAAGAAAGAAAGAAAGAAAAGTAAGTATATTCTGATTATCACACTCACAGTCAATCTGTGTTCCACACTGTGGAGTTGCCCCACTATTTCTCCGTAGTTTGGAAGTACTGCCAGGTGTGCCAAAAACCAAAATATAAAAAATAAAATAAAATAAAATAAATATATATATAGAGAGAGAGAGAGAGAGAGAGAAGGAGAAAACAAGGCAATGACTCAGAAACCAAAATATAAAAATTAAATAAGAGAGAGAGAGAGAAGGAGAAAACAAGGCAATGACTCAGAAACCAAAATATAAAAAGTAAATAAGAGAGAAAGAGAGAGAGAGAGAGAGAGAGAGAGAGAGAGAGAGGGAGGAGAAAACAAGGCAATGACTCAGAAACCAAAATATAAAAAATAAAATAAAAGAGAGAGAGAGAGAGAGAGAGACACAGAGAGAGAGAGAGAGAGAGAGAGAGAGAGAGAGAGAGAGAGAGAGAGAAGGAGAAAACAAGGCAATGACTCTTGACACCTAATCTAGACCCTGGAACCAAGAGACCAAATAATCCTCCAGAGCTTCTTCCTAACCTGATCCTTCTGGGGCCACAACCCAGCCATCCAGTCTAGCTGGGTTCCAGCCTCAGCTCTTTCTAAGGATACTAAATAGTCAGTTCTCTGTCCTGGAGTGTGGTTGCATAATGGAAGAGTGGAGGAATTATTTTGAGTGAGTAAAAAAGCATTTTCTATTTTTCTTCACACACATGCGTACACACATGCGCACTCGCATACATAGTACACACTTCTCGCCCTCAGCCTTGTTCTGTCCTCTTTGTTTTATTGCCATGGCATCTTCCTCCCAGAAAATCATTTACAATATGATTGCTTTGCTGATGCTAGTTCAGAGGGGGCTCTGGAAAGAACTGGGAGACAAAAGACAAGGCCAGAATGACTCATGGGAATGCAAGCAGGTGTGGCAGGAGCTGTGCTAACATGGCAATGGGCTGCATTTTTCAGCAGAGAGACCACTAGCTGGAGATGTGGGGAGAAATAGGGTGCAATGGCTCTGGTGCGAGAAACACCAGGGTACCATCCCTCATCCCTGGTGATGCCTGAAATAGAAGCTATTGCCTAAGGGAATCAGTCTCTCCCACTAGCTGGGTCCCTCCAGCTGAGGCTACAGAAATGGAGCTAGATGGTGTGACTGGCACAGCCACAGGGAAGCTTGCACATCTATGAAATGTCTGCTGTTGGCATCTGACAAATGTGCCTGCCCACCACAGATGTGGTGACAAATATACCCTCACACCATTGACCATACTGCATTTTATCTTTCTTTGGGATGGGGCTATCTCCCCACTGCAGAGGCTGCTTCTTCTGGGGCCACAGGCATTTGAGGACCTTGGCATTCAGATGCTTTCTTAGAAAAAGAACACATTGGAGGAAAGAATCACACACATACACACATGTGTTCTTACATGCAATTTTCTACATGCACATGCTCTAACATGCATGCATTCCCTTGCTGATGCATACAATGCAAAAACATACATAAACGCACGCATTCACGCTCATATGCACACAAGCACATGCATGCATATACTCACACGTGTATACTCATATGCATATACAATGAACATATGGGTGTAGTCAAATATGCACACATATGCACTTGCACACTCATGGATGCATTGACACACATGTAAAACATGTAAACACACATGTACATGCATTTACAGATGGACACAAGTACATGTACTCACACAAACACATACACATAGCCCCATTCTGGCTATCATGGCAGGGTTGCAGGGAGAGAGGTAGGTACTGGTTGCACCAGGCCCAGCTGACCTTCCTCTCCCTCCAGCCAGCCAGAAGGCAGATTCCCTGCTAAGGCAGCTTCCCAGAGCTCAGATGAAAGGCGATTTTAAATAACAGTCATGTATTAAAGCAAGGGGGAAAGAAAGGAAAAAAAAAACTCAAGGGCTATAGCACTGCTACAGTTTTAAATTATAGTGTAGGAGGATAAAAATAAAAGAGAGAGAGAGAGAGGAAGACAGAGCAAGGGAAAAAAATTGCCATTGTTTTATGAAGCAGATGGGAAAGTTCAGGGGATCAGAAAAAGACTATTATTATCTCAAGTCTACAGTGACAAGCCAGGAGAAGGATGTACAGTTTCTGCCCCCCTTTCTCTCGCTGAGAATGGGCCATTGGCGGAATTCATTGTGAATGCAGCTTCAGGCCAGGACTTCGCAGACACAAGGGGTAGAATTAAATATGCAGCAGGCGTGCACACGTGAATGTCCTTTCTTGGTTTCTCTGTCTTCTCCAAGGTGGGAGCCCTCTGGGCTGCAAACATTTCTGCCAGTTTCAGATCCCCTCCCTCTCTTTCACTCTCTTTCCCTTCTGGGTCTGTAGAAAGAAGGTGAAGTTTTGGGAAGACCCCAGGATTCCAGAGATGAAAGAAACCTCTCTTAGAGGTTAAGTATTTCTAATTGAAGGTTAAAGAAACAAGCAGGCTAAAGAATCCCCATAAAATATATTTTCAGCTCTCAGACAGCATGGGAATATGAGCAAAGGACAGTCAGAGACAAAGAGATAGGGATACGCGGAGATGGACAGGGAGAACACATGGGTAGAGGCAAGCCTCTTAGATAAGGAAAGAGAAGACATTGTCTAAATCCAAGACCTCTTGAGAGTTTCATTCCTTGACACCATGAACCAAAGTTTCCCTGCTCTTGTAGAATCCCAAAGGAACTCTGCATCCATAGCATCAAGAGCCTAAGTTATGTTATACCTGTAGCATTGTAATTGCTGGGAAAATCTGCTTTTGTACCATTATACTCTCTAGGTAGAAGAACTTTACAATCAAAGATTTCTAGGATCACCTTCACCAATATCACCATGCTCCCTAGGATAACTTCACCATCAATGATCTCTGGATTACCTTCACCTGTGTCACTATGATCTCTGCAATAATCTACACCTGTATCACATGAGCCCATCTGCACCTGGATCATCAATGATACTCATTTGGACTAGAACTTCCATAAATTATCATTGCTTGGGGTGCCATTGATTTTAACTTTATGAAAGCAATACACATTCAATACAAATTACATTTCAGAAGCCTAGTTTGGATCCTGTTCCGAGCCCAGGCCAGCAGTATGCAATGTGAACAATGAACAGATGAAGATGGGGCCACAAAATGAAAATATCTTCATTCACAGTGCTCTTTGGGGAGACTGAATTTTGGGAATGAGCCCTTCCTGTCTACAAAAGATGCATTCTTGCTGTGTGCTTCTGGCTAGAAGAGAAAATGTCTCTGAAGATGATACTCCAGATTAATTATTCAAATTCTGATAAAAGTCTGATGCTGTCTAAGGTAGGCGAAGTGAAGTTGTGATGTTGGGTCATTTAGGTGCATTAAATACTTTTGATATTTTCCATTTAGGATAGGTTTGCCTCATAGTAATCCAAGAATCATCTTCATATATATATATATATATATATATATGCCTCATAGTAATCCAAGAATCATCTCCATATATATATATATATATATAAAACTACATAGAGATATATGTGCCTATATACACAAAGATGTAAATAAATATGTACATATATAAATACAGATAACATTTTTGTACACACTTGATTTACAAAGTTCTTTACAATAGATTTTAAGGCATATAATATCAACTCCAAACCCACCAACTCCTCTCCCCATACTCCACTCCTGAGCCCAGATTCCCTTCTGCCCCCAACTTAACTTTTTAATGATTACATTTTAAGTTTAATTATTGTCCAGCTAACTGTTGCATAGGAGTTAGTGACCTAGATATATTTCTTGCCCTACACCATAAGGCCCTGACCCTTGCTCCAAGGTTCTTTTGCTCTTCTCCCTCATCTTTATCCCTCATGTATATGTCTCCTTCCTTGGCATTTTTATTTTTGTAATTATTCCCTATATATGTTATTCTACAGAACACACAACAGGGAGAACATCCATTATTTGTCCCTGTCTTTCTGACTTACTTCATTTCAGCATAAGATTTTCCACTTCCACTCAAATTTCAATAGATTGCATTATTTCATCATTCCTATGGCATATACAGTATTTTACTGTATATGTTTACCACAGTTGCTTTACCTACCCTTATAGTGCTGGACACTAGGATTGTTTTCATAACTGGTTTTTGGACTAAACACAATGAACATAGGATAAAAGTATCTTTTGAATTAATATGTTTGTGTGTTTTGGGGAGATATTAAGTAGTAGGATCCATCTAGGTTACATGGTAGCTCTTATTCTTAGTTTGTTGAGGCATCTGTATCCTTTGCAGGGCTGAAGTAGACAGCATTTCCCCAGTGGTGGGTGAGAGTTCCTTTTCGCCACATCCCCACCAGCACAAATTTTTTCAAGCTTTTCTGATTCATGTCATTCTCAGTGGTGCGAGGTGAGAGCTCATTTGTTGTCTTAATTTGAATTTCCCTGATAATAAGTAATAATGAGCACTTTTTCATATGCCCACTGGCCATCCATCTGTCTTCTTCAGACAAGTATCTTTTCACTTCCTCTCCTTATTTTTTAATGTGGTTATTTGATTTATTGATGTTGATCTTTATGAGAGATTTGAAGAACTTAGATATTAACCCTTTATCTGATGTAACATGTGTAAAACTTGTTTCCGAGTTATTGGGGTGTCTTTGAACTTTAGCCAGTGTTACTTTTGCCATGGTTTAATTGCATTATTTTTGTTTTTGTTATCTTTGCCAAGAAATTATATTGTGGAGAACACCTTTGAGGTCCAAATCCTAGACCATGCAACCTATTCTTACATATCCTTCGTAATTGGCGCACTAAGCACTTATTAGAGAAAGGCAATATTTGCTAAAGAAAAGGGAACCAATCTTTAATAAGCAATAGATTTCATATAGGATTATTGTAAGTATTTTTTCCATATCACTGACTTTTTCCAATTACCTTATTTCTTTTGCTTTAGAAGTGAGAAGATTGAGGTACAAGTAGCTGTCTTTTTCAGCCAATCTCAACATAAGCAGCAAGTGGTCTCATTATAGTGCCAGGCTCTCACCTCTAGCCTGAAGAGCTAGACAAGGATCAGCATTCCATAGACTGACCCTAAACATTTCTGGATGGTGCAGAAAATACAAATCAGTCCTATTCTGGCCTCTAATGACTAAATATTTGTGGAGATGTGTGCATGTGTTTATGGGCAGTTCAGGAAGCGGGACTATGGTTTAGGGATTAAAAACAGGTACAAAGGAGCATAAGAGCTAACAGAGCAGGTAGGGTGTTTGCCTTGCATGTGGCTGACCCAGGTTTGATCCCCAGCATTTCATATGGTCCCCCGAGCCTACCAGGAATGATCCATGAGCACATAGCCCGGAGTAATGCCTTAGTGCCACCAGATATGCCCCCCCCCCAAATAAATAGGTGCCAAGAAAAGGCACACAAGAAAGGACACATTTGTGAACTGTGGAAGGACCACAGAGCTGGGGCAAGGATGGAAACAACAATGCATGGATGATATCTATGAAGACAGGAAGGTCACCTCTGTACTAGGATCCCTACAGAGCATCAGTGAGCATTCAGGGAGGAAGCCTGGCACTAAGCAAGTTCTGATATGCCACGTGGGCATTTCTGTATTGCTCTTTAGCCCTGGCTAGCAATTAAAGTGATAGGTATGTCATTAGCTTCTATAAAGTGGCCATCTGCCCTTGGAAAGGCACTGGGTATGGTTAGGATTTGACTACTTGTAGTTTACCTTTAGCTCCACCCAATGTCTTCCCCATTGTAGGTGTTTTAAAAAGCAGTCTGCTAGTCAAATGCTCTACAAAGGGAAAAAATTGGAAACTACAGAGAGAAAGTCCCACAACTATGGACTTCAAACCAGCCTGCTACATACTTTTGCCTCCACCAAAATTTTGTGCTGGACCCTCAAAGCAACACTTCCCTTTGAGGCTGTACATACCCCTGAGATAGCAAGGAACAGGAGAGCCATATCTGGACTGTTATGAGTTAACACTACCAATAGCCAAAGATGAAATCGCCTCTTGCTGGTTTTGTGTATACAGACATATGTATATGCTTGCTTTGATATACATGCATGAGGGTACACATGCAAATGTAAATGAGCACAACATACACTCACACACGCACATATATACGCACAGTGTCTTCTGGAATTCACCAATTGAACTCAATCAGCTTCTCCTGCGATTATAAGACTTCCAACCATGAACTGTCTATGCCCCTGGCTCATTCTTCCTATTACCCTGGCTTTGCCCTCCAGATTAGGCCTCCTGTGACCTCCAAACTTTCAGAAGTGGGTAGGAGACCTGGCTCAGGAGGCAGGAGTCCAATACAGCAGCTGCAATGACCAAGTGGGACCAAACCCTGAAGACCTTTCTATTTGCAAACTTGATCCGTCCAGTTGCCTGGCTTGCTCACTGAAACCCCAGGAGAAGGAGAAATAGGGTCTCAAACCTTAAAGGCACAAAGCCACTATGGCCATGAAGAGGATGCAAGGGACAGCTAGAATTTGCTGGACTGTCTGACAGGTGGTGGCATGAGAGGGGCCGATAATCAGTTGGAACTGAGAGGCAAATTGATTCCATCTGGACCAGTGGGCAGCAGGTAATATTCGTTCTGAGGACTGAGGCCCTGCGCCACTCTGGCCCCATGCAAGGCTGTGGGCGACAGAGAAGTGCCTCCCAATTGCTATCACTTAAGCCTGTCCCTGCACCCTCCTGGCATTTGCTCTTCATCGCTTTAATGATGTGTCTAAAAAGGCTTCATGCATAAAATGCAGCTTGTTCTTTCTGTTCCTGCCTATCCTCTGGCCACCTCCAGTGTCACTCTCCCTTCTGCCATCCCCTCCCTCCTGCCCTAATCCATCTCTCCCTCACCCCTGTCCCAGGCTTACCTGGTCTCTGCTTCTCCGTCTTGCACTTGAACTTCACCTCTTTACCCTGGACCTCCTAGACAGCATTCCTGACCCATCAGCCTAGCCCCTCTTTTTCATCCAGCAGAAAATGCAGCCTCAACCCACACATTTCACGCATGGACCACAAACGTCACACCCCGGCCCAGCCAGGAAAGCGCTTTGCCTAATCCAACACCCCTGCTTCAGTGCACTTAATATTCACGACAGAGAGAACATTTCACGGCGAATTGGATGCACATTCAACTGGAAATGAAAATTTTATGACTGTTCTCACTCGGATCCGCCGATTACCCCAGCTGAGAAAACACGGGCGCCAATGTACAACCTGTGAACTGTAAAGTATATTAATAATAAAACCACAGCCTGGGAAATGAAGGCTTTATTCTGTTTATATTCTGCTCCATTAATAGCAAGCACTTCAGCTGGCTCCGCCCCATTAGCCTGCAAGCTGTGTAGTGAGCGAGCGCTCTGCCCTGGGATACCCAGAGCTGGGGGCGTCGGGGACCCTCCACCAATGACTGCAGAAGGTTCTCAGAGAGAACCACATGCAGGCACCTCCGGGACCAGGCACCGAGTACTAGAGCAGAAAGGGGCTGAACGCAGCTTGGATCAGACAGCCTGTGTAAGCACAGAAGTGCCAGGGGGACAGACAGAGTGGCCAAGATTAGGTCCCGCCTGCGGTGTAGAGGTCAAGCTCATGCCTGTGCGCACTGGCTCAGATAGAGGCTGAGAGCTACACCAGGCAGCCGCTGGGGTAAAATATTCAAAATATAGATTTCAAGTAGGAGGAAAGTCTGACAAGGGCATCTGTCACTGATGACCATCGCTCACTACCAGCGTCTCTGCAGAGGTGGTAGGCTCGGTGGGTGTCCACTGCCTCTCTCACAGTCTGTCTATCCTTTCAGAGCTGCATGGCTGGTCGTTTGATGGAGCAGGATGGTCTTCTTGAACTGAGATGGATTGATGGATGAGGTGTACGAAGCCATTGTGCTATGCTACTAGACACCCCACTCCCCAAAATAGATGAAGATAGGGTTGGAAAGATAGTCCAGAGGGTAGAGCAGTTGCCTTAAATGCAGCCAACCTGGGCTCTACCCCTGTCATCCCATATAGGCTCCTGAGCTCATCAGGAATGTTTCCTTGAGCACTGAATTAAGACTAAACCCTGAGCTCTGGCAGGGGTAGCCCAAAGATGAAGTTCACAAGGGCCTGGGAGCAGCTCAAGTTGAATGTAGGTCTGGCATGTGTGAGACCCTGAACTCCATCCACGGCCCCACATGGTAACCCATGTTATAGTAGGGTATAGCCCTGGTGGCCACTGACTGCCTATAGTTCATGCAAAAAAATCTTCAGGTCAGCACCGCTGTGCTATCTATCGATGACAATGCCTCTTATTATGAAAACAAAGAACAAGTCAACAGAATTCACATTTCAAGACCAGCTTTGTCACCCATGAGTTCTGTCTCTTGTAGTATTTTATCAGGTTTAGAAGTATAGGACCCTCTTAAGGTCCCTCCAAGAAATAATGTACCTTTTCTCTTAAGTGACCCTCCAGATATGGACAGGATTTAAACCTCTCATCAGAAATGAATGTCTTGATTCCTCTGATCCCAGTGATGAGACAGGCTTCCGTGCAGGAGAGCCATGAGGGGACACAAGAGAAGGAAGCAGGAGAAGGACTATGGCAATGGATCCCTCAGGTCCCTGCAGCTCTATGGAAGAAACTCAGCTCCGCATGCCACATTCAACCCTTCTGCCTATCACCACAGCAGACGTGAATGGAGTTGGCATGGCAGTTGGCAGAGAAAAATCTGGAACCCTTGCATGAGGGCATGTCAGAACCCTTCTGCTACCAGCCACCTCCTTGTTTTTTAGACTATACTGCAGGACTGAGGGGTGTCCCATCCTCAGTGATCAGACTCCAAACTCTCTCCTCCCAATATGTGGAACCCCATAGGCTCTTTCACTGCACAGTCTGTTCTAGAGGCATCAGCTAACGCCCAGGTAGTGGTTAACAGGTAAGACAATTGTCTTACATGTGGTCTGCCTGGGTTCAACCCCTGACACCTTATAGGATCTCCTCTGCCCATCAGGATTGTTCCCTGAAAGAGCCAAGAATAAGCCCTGAAGGGCCGGGAAGGTGGCACAAGAGGTAAGGTGTCTGCCTTGCAAGCGCTAGCATAGGACGGACCGCGGCTCAATCCCCCGGCATTCCATATGGTCCCCCCAAGCCAGGGGAGATTTCTGAGCGCATAGCCAGGAGTAACCCCTGAGCGTCAAACGGGTGTGGCCCAAAAACCAAAAAAAAAAAAAAAAAAAAAAGAATAAGCCCTGAGTACTGGAAGGTATGACCCAAATATCCCCCCCAAAAGCAAGCAGTACCTTGGAGTACAGAAACCCATCCCATCTATAAGCTATTCTCCATGGGACCCCACAGAACCAATGAAAAGATCAGTTCCTGGTCCTTCTGCCTGATCTTGCTTTCGGAGAGTAGCTCTGAGGGAGAAATAGTCCCGACTTCTCCACCCACCTCCAGCTTAAACTGATGCAGGGACCTCATAAAAGGGGATATGCATGAGAGATTCTACCCAGTGGCCAGCATATGACAGCAGAATCATTCCCTAACAGTCATAACAATGAACATGTCATGGTCTCTAATAATGTGACAAGCTTGTGGGAACTAGAGCACTCTTCTACCATCATTATGACGATTGTTTAGGTGGCCACAATAGTGCAGGAACAAAGCTAACTTCATTTTACCCTCATCTAGATGTCTGAGACCCTTCCTTACTGTACCTATATCACCTCTAATCTTGTCTTTTCTTTTCCCATAAAATCCACTGCTGAGCAATTGGTTTTATTATCTATGACCAAGGTTTTTGTCATACT
Source organism: Suncus etruscus (assembly GCF_024139225.1). Lineage (NCBI taxonomy): Eukaryota > Metazoa > Chordata > Mammalia > Eulipotyphla > Soricidae > Suncus > Suncus etruscus. The sequence goes on along the minus strand of NC_064855.1, from coordinate 30,474,845 downwards.
TCACTCCTTTGTTCTCTCCATATTCCACAGATGAGTGACATCATCCATGCTATATATGGCCTCTATATGTTCATTTATTTGTAGTGATCCATAAAGTTGTATCTTTTAGGGGATTGGTTGCTTCTCCATCAGTTTTGGGAGTCCCAGGGACCAATTCTGAACAATTCTTGACATAACTGCAAAGCTGGTGGTTAGGTTCTTGGGTCTGCTGATGCAAGATTGCCTGAGCACAATGAATCTGTGGGCAGTAGAACACCACCAAGATGCTTGGAGAGCCAAGTGGTGATGGTTCAGATGATCCATTTAAGATCTGCACACACACATATGTGCTTCGACTCCTATGATATTCCTTCCAAGCTCCATGTTATTTTGTGATGGATCACTATTGTGTGATGGTTATTATCAGCAATAGGGTGTAGGGATAGTGCCAGGGATGAAACTCAGGGCCTGACATACCTAAAGTCTAGTTGTTACCTCTCTAGCAGCACCCCCACCTCTGCATGCACACATACACAAGCAGAGAGAGAATTTAAAGCCCTTTTTCTTCTTATAAAATTGCATGCTAGTAGGTTACCAGCATTTGCCACTCAATTCTCAGAGATGAATCGTCATTTTCTGGCTTCCTGTCAAGCTCTTCAAGAAAGTGCCCCACCTTCTGACATTGTTGACCAAGGTCTTGAGTTGTCACTGGTGGGAAAGACTGTTTCTGTTGATGAAGAAATGCAAGCAGGCAGAAAGGACATGCTACAAGGGACAAGTTATTGTGACAGAGATGCTGGCTAGGGACCTGAGAGCACAGCGAACAATTGGCGGAAGAGGAATGTAAAAATAGAAATTTTTTCTGGAAGTTCAGCCCCTGCCTCTGAATTCCAACTGCTAGAAAACTATCTATTATGGGTGTTTCAATATAATTGCCCTCCTGATCATACCAGCGTGCAAATGCCACCATTTATGCAAAGCACCTCCTGGCAGTTCATATGAGCCGGTCCTCAAATCTTGCAGCTGAAATATCCTGATGTTGACAGAATGGGGACGCATTTTCAAGCTCAACATTTTTATAATAATACCTTGTATGAGGCATTGGCAAAATTTGGCCAAAATATAATTAGTTTGCACAGCTATTAGAGGCTGATAAAAGGCTTTAATTTATGGAGGTTTCATCTGCATCTCAGACACACAGTAGCTGCTCTTACTGTCCACTGGAACAGTGGGGAATGACAAGAGCAAGTGGTCCCCACCAAGATCAACTCAGAGAGAGGCCACTGGGTGTGCACAGGAAAGGACACCTTGATTTGTTCTTTTGGCAGTCAGGGTAAAGGAGAGGTGAGCAAGGTACCTCCCAAGATCACTTCTCTGTCATTCACTCTTCCTCCTACTTCTCTCTCTCCTTATTCCAACTAATGCAGAACCTTTAACAAGCTGCTGTTGGTCTTTACAAATTGAGAGACTGGCAAAAGGTACTTGGATGCTCTCCAACTTCTAAGGAAGCTGAAGGGAAATGTAGGTTCTTTTATCATCTGGATTTGAATCATGTAATAATTTGAATCATCTCCCTGGAGAGCACCATTTTATTTTGTATTGTAAAATACAGATCTAAGTGCCAATGCAAACCATCTGATCCAGAGACCCCTGAAGATGGTCAGCTGATTGAGGACACAGGACAGAGATGCAGAGGGGAGTATGCAGGCTGTGAGCAAAGAGATATGAAAGAAGCTAAGGAGATGTCTCCTGACTGTACCATGCATGGTGTCACTACAGAAAAAGGGGCTTATGATGAATCATATTGGAGTGTATAGTCCAGGCATTTCACATAGCCATTTGGCTCACAGATAGAGAGACTATAGCATATAGCCAAACAGAGACCATCACAACAAAGGCTATTGTACATGTTCCCATTAAACATGCGTCTTATCATTGCTACTGTTTCTGGGCAATTGAGTTTTATGGATGTCCTAGGAATCAGATAGGGACACTAAGGGATGGGAATCTTATAAAACTTTGCATCTTCACTATAGCTTTTTAATTGAGGCAGTCCAAGTTTTCAGCACTCTTGGGTATGAGGTTGCGAGTACATTAGTGTTAGGTTCTTTTTGGTGATAGATTAGGTTGGTATGAGGTGAAGAATTTTCTAGCAGAATTTGTTACTAAAAAAAAGTGTTGTTTGGATTTACCACTTTAAATATTTTAGATTGTGCATTCCTGTTGAATAATCAAATTCATTATCCAATTCCTTGTTTCATTTGGCTACTGAGAGAAAATATCATCTAAATAGATAAAAGTGGATGAAGAGAAAATAATATTAAATTTAATTACACATATGAAACACTTGGTAATCATTACAAAGAAATGGCAAAGTTGGCTGCTGAAAAGGAATCCCATGATTATCAACCAAACATGTGATCCAGTGTAATAAAATAAAATGTATATGTATATTATATGTAAAATACTATATATGATATATAATATACATATGCACACTGGTATGTATAATTTTATGCCTATATATAGTATACTGATGCATCTATTCCTGAAGATACACACATTATTATTACATGTATTTTATATTGGTATAAAATATACATATTTGATTCATTAATAAATTACCCAGAAGTAAAATATTATAATATATTGAATAAAAATTTCTTATCTTAATTAGGATTTACTGCTTCATATGAATTTTGTTTGGAAAAATGCATTTTATTGATGATCTGTAGCTAAAAGTTTCTCGGTGTATTTTTTTGCTTTCATTTCATCCCATATTCAATTCAGCATTGTTAAATAAACTTTTTTTAATAATTTTTATTTTAGCACCATGGTTAAAGAAATGTTCATAGTTAGGTTGAAGTCATAGAATGTACAGCATCCTTCACCAGTGCCACTTTCCAACCACCAATGTCCCCCATTTCCCTCCTACCCCTAACTCCTTCCTGTCTTTGGGACAGGCATATGGGTTTCTTTTCTGATCTGTTATGGGCCCCCACCTGGGTTGTTTTCAGACTGTGGCTATTGTACATAGTGTTCAATGAACAAAGGAGTGCAGAGGGCAACTTTGTATTGTGTTTTGTGTTCCTAGTGTATATCCCTAATGCTGGTATTGCAGGATCATAAGGAGCTCAATTACAAATTTTTTGAGAAATATCCATATTGTTTTCCAGAAAGGCTGGACTAGATGGCATACCCACCAGCAGTTAAGTGAGAGTTCCTTTTTCCAAACATCCCTGCCAGTACTCGTTGTTCTAGGACATTTTTTTGTTTTTGTTTTTTATGATGTGTGCCAGTCTCTGTGGTGCGAGATGATACCTCATTTGTTCTTTTAAGTTGCATTTCCCTGATGATTAGTGATGTAGAGCATTTTTTCATATGCCTTTTGGCCATCTGTATTTCTTCTTTGCGGAAATGTCTGTTTATTTATTCTCCCCATTTTTGATGAGATTAGTGTTTTCTTTTTTTTTCTTTTTTATTTTTGGGTCACACCTGGCAACACTCAGGGGTTATTCCTGACTCTGTGCTCAGCTGGCTCAGGAGACCACATGGGATTTGAACCACCGTCCATCCTAAGTTGGCTGGTTGCAAGGCAAATGCCCTATGACTGTGCTATATCTCTGGCCCTGAGTGGTGTTTTTCTTGTTGAGTTATGTTAGTATCTGGTAGATATGAAATACTAGTCCCTTATTTGATGGGTACTTGGTGAATAGTTTCTCCCATTCCTTGGGTAGCCTTCACAACCTAGTCACTGTTTCCTTTGAAGTTCAGAAGCTTCTCAGTTTAATGTAGTCCCATTAGTTTATCTTTGCTTCAACTTGGACAGTGACGTTTTCTGTGTAAATGCCTTTAGACTCAATGTCATCGAGTGTTTTGTTTATGTTTTCTTCTATACAACTTATAATTTCAGATCTGATATCAAGGCCTTTAAACCACCTTTATTTGATTTTTGTGCATAATGTTAAAAGAGGTCTGAGTTCTCTTGTTGCATGTGGCTAAACAGTTGTCCCAACACTGTGTGTTTAAGAGGCGTTCCTTCTCGACTTTTTTCTTGCACCTTTATCAAAGATTAATTGATTATATACCTGGGGCTTATTCTATGGATACTCAAATCTATTCCATTGACTGATGGTTTTTATTCCAATACGATGCTGTTTTAATAACTATTGTTCTGTAGTACAATTCAAAGTTGGAAGATGTGATGCCTCCCATCTTTTCCCCCAAGGATTGCATTAGATATTCATGGGCATTTATCATTCCAAATAAATTTCAAGAGTGTTTGGTCCACTTTTTTGAAAAACATCATCAGTATATTTTTAGAGGGACTGCATTAAATTTCTACAATGCTTTTGGGAAGTATTTCTATTTTAATGATGTTGATTCTCTCAATCTATGAACAGAATATATTGTCTCCATTTTGTTGTCTCCTTATTTATTTAAGCAATGTTTTGTAGTTTTCTTTGTACAAGTCTTTCACCTCTTTAGAAAAGTTGATTCCAATACATGAGTTTCTGTGGGATTATTATGAATAGGATTTTTAAAATGTATACTTTTTATTATTATTTGTATAGAAAAAGAACATGGATTTCTGTATACTCACATGTACAACTATATTGATTCTAGAAGCTTTTTGATAGTCTTTAGGATTTTCTAATAATAGTATGTGTCATCTGACCTCTTCCTTTCCTATCTGTATGCCCTTAATATCTTTTTCTTACCTTGTTGCTATGGCTACTACATCCAGTATTATGTTAAATAGAAGTGGCAAGAGGGGGGGAGCTTGTCGTGTGTCATATTTTAGAGGAAATGCTTTTGCTTTTTCCCATTGAAAATGATATTTGCCATGAGATTACAATAAATGGCCTTGGCTGTATTGACAAAAGTTCCTTCCATTCCCGTAATGTTGAGAGCTTTTTATCATGAGTGAGTGTTGTGCCTTGTCAAATTCTTTTTCTGCATCTGTTGATATATGATCATATGATTTTTTTAATTTTCCTTTTGTTGATATGCTGTATTGTTTATTGACTTGTATAAGTTAAACCATCCTTGCATCTCTAGAATAAATCCTATTTAGTCATGGTGTATCTTTAGATGAGCCACTGTATCCTATTTGCTAGAATTTTGTTGAGGATTTTTGCATATGTATTCATCAAGGATATTAACTTGTATTTTTAATGTGGCATTTCTGTCTGCTTTTGGTATCAGGGTGATTTTAGCTTTGTAAAAATTATTTGGTATATTTTCCATTTCTTGAATTTCCTGGACAAGCCTATAAAGGATTTGCAGTATGTCCCCTTGAAAGGCTTAAAAGAATTAACTAATAAATCCATCTGGGCCTGGGCTTCTGTTTTTTTTGTGAAGACTTTTGATTATCATTTCAATTTTTCCAATAGTGATAGGATTGTACAGATATTCAAGATCATCTTGATTCAACCTTGGGAGGCTCTAGGAGTCCAAGATTTTCCAGGTTCTCTTGTTTTGTGGCACAAAGTTTCTCAAAGTAATCACTGATTACTGTTTGAAATTCTGAAGTTACTATATAACCTCTTTCTTTTAATTTCTAATTCAGTTTATTAAGTTTTTCTTTATCACTTTCTTTGTTATTCTTGCTAATTGTTTATCAATAGTTTTAGGCTCTTTTCCAACCTCTTCTGTTGGTTGGAGTTGTTTTCCAGCTCATCTTCCAGCTGACTGATTCGATCCTCATTAGCTTTTCAGTGAGTTTTTCATTTTACTTACCAAGTTTTTCAGTCCTGTTATTTCAATTTGAAATTTCTCCTTTCTATTTTCAAATCATCTTTATGTTTTATTTGTAGTTTGTTTGATTCTTTCCATGGTTTTTTTGAGTTCTTTGAACATCTTCCCAATACCTTCTCTAAAGTTTTTATCAGACAGGCTATATAGGTGGCTGGTACTTGTTGGGTCTGTAGGGCTATCATCTTCCATTCTCTAAGCATGGTGGTTTTCTAGATTGTTTCTACATTATATCCTTTGCAGTGTGGTGTTTTCTGTGTTGTGCTGAGGTTCATTGATTAAAGAATATGCACGCACTTCTAGTTGAGCAGTGTCTCTTGGGCCTGTCTAGCCTTAGGTAAATGAATCTCGCTACGGCCTCTGGGGAGTGAGGGGTGACTCACTATACTGCTCTGTATCTCTCTCTGATTCCTAGCTGGGTTGCAGACTTATATAAGTGCAAGATGTTCTCTACTGCCTTCCGGGTGGTGGTGGTGGTGGTGGTGGTGGTGGTGGTGGTGTGTGTGTGTGTGTGTGTGTGTGTGTGTGTGTGTGTGTGTGTGTGTAAGAGAGAGAGAGACTCATCACTCTTGTCTGCAGCTGGTCTACCCTTTTTGCTGGGTCCCATCTAGACTACAGAATAGTGAGCCTCTAGTTGCCACTTTCAGTAGTGGAGGTGACTGACCAGGAAGGTGTGCAGTTGGTCTGTACCTCTTCCTGGATCCTCTCTGGGCTGTGGAAGTGTGCTATTTGCTGTCATCTCTGGGGGAAGGGGTGACTCACCTAAACAAACATTCTTCTGCCAAGTATTTATTCAAAGCATTTTCATTAGGCTATATTATTTTCTCAGACAGGAGACTCTTAGTGGTCAGCAAGTGTAAAGTTCCACTCATGCTCTGAACAAGCCATGCTTTAGGTTAAATATTCAAGTTACTCAAGTCTATGAATCATTATTGTATTTGAACTTAAAACACCCCCTGGGGGCCAGGCGGTGGCACTAGAGGTAAGGTGCCTGCCTTGCCTGCGCTAGCCTTGGATGGACCATGGTTCGATCCCCCAGCGTCCCATATGGTCCCCCAAGCCAGGAGCAACTTCTGAGCGCATAGCCAGGAGTAATCCCTGAGCGTCACCGGGTGTGGCCCAAAAAACCAAACCAAAACAAAACAAAACAAAACAAAAAACTCCCCCTGAAATGAGAGAATTGCTTTTATTGCTTATAGGGTTGGTGAAAAAAAGAACTCACATGTTCCAAATGGAGTCACAACAAATAATTCATATTTTGGCCTTTTGTGATACATTGTAAAATCCCTATGGAAAGTAGTTATGTTCCATTCATCACTATTTTGCCAGTACTATTTTCCAGATGTAATAGAACCTAGCAGATGCTAAATAAATGTTTGTGTATGGATGAATACATGGATTATCAGATAGATGAATTGACTGTTAGATAGATAAATAAATCTGGGATTGAATAATGCCTTCATGCCTGATAAATAATATTCAAATATTAAAAAATTTTGATCAGAGACATTAAATCATACTGCTATTTTCATCCAATTCTAATGTAAATACAAAAATAAAATGTAAAAAGCAAAGTGTGACAAAATATGAAAACAAAAATTATTATTTCAAAGTTATAATAAGCCACCCCAGATCTACATGTGCATACACAAACATAAAATTATTATGTATTTTAGATGTGAACTCTGGCTTAATAATAGTATTTCCACAATAGGTACAACAAAAATATTTAATAGAGAAGGTGGACAGTAAAATATATTCCTTCTTTTAATTTCTTTATTTAAACACTGTGATTACAAACATAATTGTAGTTGGGTTTCAGTCATCACAAGAACACCCCCTTTCACCTTGTAATCTTCCCATCACCAATGCCCCCATCTCCTCCTCCCTCCCGACCCCCCACCTGTATTCAAGACAGGCTTTCTACATCCCTCACTCACTGACATTGTTATGACTGTTCTCAGTGTAGTTATTTCTGTAACTGCACTCAACACTCTTTGTGGTGAGCTTTATATCTTGAGCTGGTCCTTCCAGCCCTCATCTCTGGGAATTACTTCAATGTCTCTAATTTTTCTTAAAACCTATAGATGAGTAAGACTATTCTCTGTCTCTCTCTCCCTCTGACTAATTTCACTCAGCATAATAGATTCCATGTATATCCATGTGTAGAAAAATTTCATGACTTCATCTTCCTGAAGCTGCATAATATTCTATTGTGTATATGTACTACAGTTTCTTTAGCCATTCATCTGTTGAAGGGTAGCTTTGTTGTTTCCAGAGTCTGGCCATTATACAAAGTGCTGCAATGAATATAGGTGTGAGGAAGGGATTTTTGTATTGGATTTTTGTGTTCCTAGGGTATATCCCTAAAAGTGGTATAGCTGGGTCAAACGGGAGCTCAATTTCCAGTTTTTTGAGGAATTGTTTTCCATAAGGTGGTCTAGATGGCATTCCCACCAGCAGTGAATAAGCATACCTTTCTCCACACATCCCTGCCAGCACTGTTATGCCTCTTCCTATTTCAAGTATTACTCATTAAATTGTGAGTGCCTCCCCTTACCTTTCTTTATCCACTCTTTGTCTACCTATTTCTCTCTGTATCTGTCTCTCTCCTTCTTCTCTTCTTATTTTAGTAAAACTAAGCACGCTTGGCAAAGTAGACAAGAGGTTTAATGGATGAGACCTAGAGAAGTAACTTGTTACTAACTCGTTAGTAAATGAATGCTAGAACTTATTGGGGAGCAGTTTTGTTCATTTTGATCCTGATTACTTATGATGGCTATATGATGATTTCTTAGTTAAGATTCAAGTTCATCTAACCTGCATGGAGAGAAGGCTTTTAAGACTGGGACAAAGATATGTTGGGAAAGTCTCTAGAAGGCTAGGAGAGAAGGGGTTTCTTCAAGAAGAAGAAAGTGGGGACCAGAGCGGTGCTGCAAGCGGTTTGGCATTTTCCTTGCACGTGCTGACCTAGGACTGGCCGCAGTTCGATCTTCCAGTGTCCTATATGTTCTCCTGAGACAGGAGCAATTTCTGAGCACATAGCCAGAAGTAATCCCTGAGTTCATTGGGTATGGCCCAAAAATAAAATAAAATAAATAAATAAATAAATAAATAAATAAAAAAGAAGAGAGTGATTGAAACTATGAGAGTTCAAAGTTACAGTAAAGCTCATTTGGTTCCTTCTTGATTTGTGATAGGAAAGTACTTTTTCAGGGTACTTTAGGAAGTCAATGCTATCAAGCCCAACACCTAAGGTCTGGGTTTCTGGGTTTCTATTGCTCTTGAAACATGCATATTTGAAAAGTTTGCTAATGGCTCTTCAATCCCAGCTTATGGGAATGTTGCCAGCACCCTAGTTCCCTCTGCTCTTTGTATCAAGAGCCTGCTGCTCATCAGACAATTCAGAGAAGGCTCCTACACCAGCCCAATCTAAGTTCCCAGAGGCTCACCTCCAGCAATATCAGATATATCTTTTGATTGTCCTCACTCTGGCATGGCTGCACAATTAGAACCCTGAGATTCTGGGCAAAGCCCCTGGGAGCAGGAGAATGAGGATGTTAGTTCAGCCCCACCAGTGCTGCTGAATCCACACTCATATCTCTTTTTTTTTATATAGAGGCAAACTTATATCTTAAGACTTCCAGAGGATTTATTTATTCCTAGAAGTTTGAAAAGCAGAGATCTCACATCCAGGGAAAGCTGAAGCAGAATTCCTTCCACCTCCCAACGACTTACCTTCCCTGCCCAAAATTTCATTCCTATGTGCTCAGCATATAGAGAGAATTGGATACTTTTATTGAAGTATCCTCCACTTCTTGGCCCAGGAGAGTATCTTATTGTCAGCCCTGTCCCTGGCTGTTCTTGATATGTGGTTGTTGTTGCTCACCATGGAGGAGGGGAGAAAAGTTGATAATAAATAGCCAACAGCCTCCTTGAACCCATCATTCAGAGATGTTCTGCATCTTCCTGCTTCCTGTGATCCAGCCAGAGTTCCAGCCTGTTTCATGGGTCCAATACCAGAAGCACTGATTTTTACCTTTTTCTCACCTTGGGGTTTCATCCCTGCTCTTCAATGCCCTCCACCCTCTCCTTACTGAGTAAATGCATTAAAAAATTTCTGCTAGATTTACAAGTTAATAGTGATTTAGTAGAATGCACCACTGCCAAGTTAATGCTGGCTATCATGTAGTTTACCTCATTAAACAATGCACACCAAGATTCCGTCTGCCTTAAGGCAATGAGTCTCTGAAGCCCAGTATTCATCTTGCAGGGTTGCTCAGAGATAATAAATGGGTAATATTCCAGTGATAATGGTAATAGAGTCACGGCTCAGAGCTAATATTATGGCAAAGTAGTAATTATTTCAACAGTAAACAAGCGGATGGTTGAGCTGCTGACAGAATTGAAGCCTGTTGAAACAGTTCAGTTAATTGACTTGGCACTCAGGCCAGGATTGGCAAGGCAAGATGACGTTTCAGTTCCCTGTTCAAGTACTCTCAATCTATGGCTTCCTCTGCCCACAGGGAGAGAGATTCCCAAGCTCTGACTGGCCCTGCTTCGGATTTATTGGCTAGCAGGGGCAGTGCTTATGGGCTCCAGAGAGAGGGAAATACACTGAGTATACATAGGCAATGTAGCTGGAAAAACTGAGACCACGTGGGGCTTTGGGAAGGAGTTAGAATAATAACTTGAAATTGGAAAACTAAGGTTCTTCATATCGCTATCATCTATATGGACCCCCTTTCCACATGGTCCATAAAAATATGATCAAAAAGCAGAGGAAACATCAGTTTAAGGATAAGGATCTAGAAATGAAAGCTTTCCAGGAGCTCTCAGGTCTTCTGGAAATATGGGGATTACCGCCAATGAGTGAATATTGAACTAGATCTGATAAAAGATTACGAAAAGCTCCTCTATCTGGGATCAAAAAAATGAGATATACAAGAGGGAGGAAAGTGAAGAAAATAGTGTTGCTCAGGGAAGAAATAGGTATTGTGGATACCTTAACTGTTTTGCCACTTCCCACTCTGATCTACCCATGTTCCAGAAAATCATTGCTGAAAACAAGCCCTCCACAGAAAAACTCACACCCAGGCATATTAAATTTTTCATTAGCTGAATTAATCAACTGGACCACGCACCATGAGGTAGTGGATGGGATGGTAGCTGGGCCCAGGATTCCATCCAAAATTTAGACCTTCAACAACAAAGCCTGGAGATTTAACTATCTATATCTATGTGGTTTTTCTATATGGTCCCAAGACTGCAGACAATATCCCAGGAAAAACCAGTAGAAGTATCCCTGGCCTTTTCTAAAATGAACTGTGATGTCATGCAGCTTTTCCATTCTATTTCATTCTATGCATCAGTTGTTACAGAAGCTTATACTTGAAAGGGACTAAAACTCAAGTTGATGGGAAGGCACTCAAGGAAGCCATGAACATGGATGAACATCAGCCCAGACATGATGTCTTATCTCTTGCCTTTTCACAGCCACCCAAAGTGTTCTTTGTCACTGACTTTAATTCGAGATAATTTTTTTTTACTGTTCTGTATATCCTAAGATGATTCCTTAGTAGATATTTTCTCTCCTAATCATGCTAGTGAGCACTGCTGCTTCTGAATGAGTACTTTGAACACATTACTGAAATAAGATAGTTTGGCTGACTTCATCAAAGGAAGGTATGTGATCTTCAATTATAACACAACACAGGCTGGAAAGGTTAAAGAGTTGTCCTAAATTCCAACTACACCTCTGCTTAATTTTAAATGTGAGCTTTTACAACTGTACTGGTTTATTTATATTTAAATTGAGTTTTTGAGGCCCTGGATTTGATTACCAATACCAAAAATCAATAAAAGATAGATGAATTACTAAATTAATAATGAGTTCTATAGAGACCATAAGAAAGAGAAAATAAATAGCCACAGTGTTGATTGCTGTGTGACTTTGGAAAATGTATCTAAGTATCTTTAATATTTTTTATAAAGTGAATATTACAATGCTATCTACCCCACTGGGCTGCTATGAAGATTAAGTATGACCCTAGATATAGAACATTTTTCAGAACTTGGCAAAGAATGAATGCTCAAGAAAGGTTAATTAGTGATGCTTTTAAATAATTCAAAGAGAGCAAAACCATTCCTCATGCACAGCTTTTATTTGGTAAACAGTCATTTCAATCAAGTATTGTAAATTAGATGAGTTAAAATGTTATATAAAGAATTGTGTTTATATATAATATACATAGTACATTATTTGTGCATATTTATGTGTATGTTAATTTAAAATTTTTTTAATTTAAAAAATTTAAATGATCACTTTCCAGAGAGGTAGTTCAACCAGGCTGTCTTCACTATTGACATACCAGAGTATCATTAAGTACTGAGTTCTGGTATTGTTGATAACACCATATTCATATTTGATATGCAAAGGTGAATATTAATTAGTTTTAAACTTTCCCAGGGAGTTCATTTTAAAATCATGATGCTAATCAATTAGATAGATTAGACCCATTCAGTATTTTGTGGGATGATCTTCGGAAAGCCAGTCTAAGAGTTCACTCAGTTGTCTGACCCATAAATTCTTCTACTTTGCACAGTTTCTGAGTGTTTGCATGGTATCAACTACATGTAAAGAGGACAAGGGTATCTATGTAAAGATACAGAGTATCATATTGGTGTATAAGGAGAGTGAAAAACAGAGAATTTCACTTGATAGCTTTTCCTTTCATTCCAGTGCTACCCAAAATATTTTAGGTTAACTGCTAACATTCCAATTCCATCACATTTCAATCTAACTAAACCAGCTGCACAAGACGAAGAGCATTTGAAATGCTCAAGATAAATGAGAACAAAAGGACATAACGCATGCTGAAGCTCCCAAAAACATACACAGAGAAATTAAAGTTCATATTGGTCTATGTCAGGTAGTACTACTCCATATCTACTGAAATATTATAGGAAGACACTATTACGTTTCTGCTCCATAATGAAACAATGATTATAATGGTTTTCAATGACCACAGAAATTAGCATGACCAACTTCTGCATCAGGAAACTCATATGCAGTTGACTTTCAGGTGTATATTTTGCTCCTCTGCGATGAAAAGACAGTACTAATACAGTGAGTTATGCACATGTCTTAAATGAGGATGACGTGGATTTATCTCTGATGTACCTTATGGTTCCCTGCCACCAGCCAGGAGTTATTTTGAATTCATAACCAGAAACAGAATCTGAGCACTTCTAAGCATGATCAAAAACAATAAGTAAAGTCGATGGTCTATTCCAGAAATTATCTCATTGACAACAATAGAATATCAAGACCCAAGACCCAAACAGCCTCAAAATTTTATATGGACTGAGGGGGGCCTATGGGTTAAGTGACAGAGCACAGGCATTGATCTCAAGATCAATTCAGGTTCTGCACATAATGTCCCTTTAGCACTTCCAGATGAGGTGCAGATAACTTGGGCAATTTCTGGGAATGAGTGACCTAGTAGCCTGTCCATTGTCAAATGTGGTCGCTATAACATTTATAAATGCATAGCTGATCAATGCACTAGTGATCAATGAAAAGCGGAAAAAACAGTCAATAAAAATTCAGCTTGTGCTATGGTGAGAAAATGATCTAATAGGGGCTGTGGAGTGATAGCACAGCGGCAGGGCATATGCTTTGCATATGCCAAAACAGACGGACCACTGGGGCATCCCATATGGTCCCCCTGAGCCTGCCAGGCGCTATTTCTGAGCACAGAGTAAAACCTGAGTGCCACCGTAGTGTGACCAAGAGAGATGAGAGAGAAGAGAGAAGAGAGAAAGAGAATTAATTTAATAAAAGGCATATTTGTGGGAAAATTCACCAGAGGATGTCCTTCTTAATTTAATGTCTGATTTTATTCCAACCAAACTCTGATCAGGAATTTTAATGAAAAAATAATCTATTTTAAGGTTAGGGACTGTGACAATAAAATATGTTGCAAACATAGTAAATATTTTAAAAAGTAGACAAGTTATGAAAAATAATATAAATAACACCTGTTCTTTCAGAAGCTAGCAAGACCACTAATTAAATTGTTGATGTCAAAATTGGGGTACATTTTTAAAATAGTGATAGGTTATCAAAGTCCATCTCCCTAGAAAAGATATTCTTTCTTCCTGTTGGTCAAATTATTATTATTATTATTATTAGAATAATGTGTTAAGTATTCTTTAAAAACGATGAGATTATAATGATGGGATCTTGAAAGATGGTTCATTTAAGAGATGGCTAAAAAATTTAAAAGGCATTGGGTCAATTAAGTGCATTCTTAGGGGCCGGCGTGGCGCTGGAGGTAAGGTGCCTGCCTTGCCTGCGCTAGCCTAGGACGGACCGCGGTTCGAGCCCCCAGCATCCCATATGGTCCCCCAAGAAGCCAGGAGCAACTTCTGAGCGCATAGCCAGGAGTAACCCCTGAGCGTCACAGGGTGTGGCCCAAAAACCAAAAAAAAAAAAAAAAAAAGTGCCATTCTTAGAACTCTGTCCATGAAAACGAGACTTGTCACCAATCCTTTGCAGAGAAATTTTGTATTTTGTACAAAGATTGTGTGCGTATGTGTGTCTCTGTGTGTGTATTTGCTGTCTGTGAATGCCTGTGGGAGAAAAACTAAGAAAATTGCAAAGAGCAGAGATGGCTAGAAAGTATATAGATCCACAGTTGTTGTTGGTCACCATTAAAATGAAAGTGAAAACAGATTCATTCTAGTACCCAAAACTACATGAAAGAGTAACAGCATCTGCTGATACTTGCTTTGAATGCAGTTGAACCAGGTTCAATCCCTGGCTTCCCATAAAGTACCCTGAGCACTACTACCAGGAGTGATTGTTGCCTAAGCGTAGACTCAGAACTAACCCAAGCATCCCTGGATGTGGTTCTCAAATAACAACAACAGCAAGAAAACCTTTGTACAGAATATTGTGAATGGTGGGGATATTCCCTTGTGAAGTCAGACACATCATACCATAAAGTATAGATAACAAATCTAAAGTAAGTGATATCAAAAGAGTGTGACATCTGTGATCCATAGAGGAATGCCAGCGAATGCCCTGTGTATGTTCTTGGAAGGACAGAAAAGTAAGTCTTATTTGGACTATATATGAGAATGAGGACAGTGGCTATCTATAGCCAGGAGAAAGAGAACCAATACAAGATTTAGGGGAAAGAGGAGAATTTTAATAATAATATCCAAAACATTCCCATATCCTTGTGTAGAGCATAGCAAAGTTTATTCCTAACATCTATGGTAAATACTATATATATATTTGGGGGGGTCACACCTGGTGGCACTCAGGAGTTACTCCAGGGTCTGCACTCAAAAATCGCTCTGGCTGGCATGGAGGACCATATGGGGTGCCAGGATTCGAACCACCGTCTGTCCTGGACTGCTGCGTGCAAGGCACTGTGCTATCTCTCTGGACCCCATGTCTATGGTATATTTTAAGGTTTACACTCCTCATTGGTTTAGGGTTTTTTTGTTTGTTTTGGTTTGGGGGTCACACCCAGCAGTGCTCAGGGGTTATTCCTGGCTCTATGCTCAAAAATCCCTCCTGGCAGGCTCAGGGCACCATATGGGATGCCAGGATTCGAACCATCGACCTTCTGCATGCAAGGCAAATGTCCTACCCCCATGCTATACCTCTGGCCCCTCATTGGTTTAGTTTTAAGTACTTAACTTTGAAACTGTAAAACAGAAATAACCACAAACAAATAAATGTAATTGTGTTTGCATAAAGCTATTTAATTATCAAATTTGCATATGTGAAATACTATTTTTTCTCAATACTTAAAAGTATAAAATTCTTTGTACACTCAGCAGTTAGTCTAGAGCTTTCCTGCAATCTAGAGTTTGCTTCTCTGATTTCTGACCAGTCAATAAAGGGTCTATGGATCAGATAGCTACAACAGCAGGTTTAATTCCCAGCATAAAAGAAGGCAGGAACTTAAAAAGGAAGAAAGGAAGGTGGGGAAAAATAAGGGAAGGTGGGAAGAAAGGAAGGAAGGAGGAGGGAAGGAAGGATAAAGGGAAAGAAGAAGGAGGGGAGAAGAAAGATAGAAAAAGAAAGGAACAAAAGAAAGAATAGAAAAAGAAAGAAGAAAGAGAAAGAAAGAAAGAAAAAAGAAAGAAAGAAAGAAAGAAAGAAAGAAAGAAAGAAAGAAAGAAAGAAAGAAAGAAAGAAAGAAAGAAAGAAAGAAAGAAAGAAAGAAATAAAGAATAAAATAAAGAAAGTAATGAAATAAATAAAGAAAGAAATAAATAAAGAAAGAAAGAAAGAAAGAAAGAAAGAAAGAAAGAAAGAAAGAAAGAAAGAAAGAAGGAAGGAAGGAAGAGAGAAAGAGAGAGAAAGAAAGAGAAAGAAAGAAAGAAAGAAAGAAAGAAAGAAAGAAAGAAAGAAAGAAAGAAAGAAAGAAAGAAAGAAAGAAAGAAAGAAAGAAAGAAAGAAAGAAAGGCTACAGAACATGACCTAGAGGTCCTATTATAAAACTAATATCAATTACTGCTTAAAGCATCATCTGATTGGTGTTTGCTTACTTGACTTCTGTCCAGCACAGTCAAAACTTGTTCTATTATTTTTAAACAGTTCCATATTAAGCTTTCTCTAACCA
Organism: Suncus etruscus; assembly: GCF_024139225.1. NCBI lineage: Eukaryota > Metazoa > Chordata > Mammalia > Eulipotyphla > Soricidae > Suncus > Suncus etruscus. The sequence continues at coordinate 30,458,460 of NC_064855.1, read as the reverse complement.
CTTGGGCTACAATCTGTGCAACATTTGTGAAATGCTTGGTTGAGCTTCCAAATGAGTTATGTTGTATAAACAAATGGATTTTGGGAGATAGGGAACCACATTTGACAGTGCTCATAGGCTACTTCCTGCTCAAGGCATGGGAAAGCATGCAATGCAGAGATCAAACTAGGAGAGACACATGCAAAACAGAATTTCAGCCCTTTGAGCTACTCCCAAGGCTGCATAAACAGACTTTGAGACTTCACAAAGATAATTGGAACAAATGGTATGACTGTTGTTGGAGCAAAGGTCTCAAATAGCAATTGCACCATTTACCTTTCTGAGTTTGTGAGGCAAAACAATAAAATGTCTTTGCCTGAGAAGAGGGCTATGGGATCTTGCCATCTCCTTCCTGCCTTTTCCCCCTCTGATCTATTGCCCGGAAGCATATGCATCATTAATGCAGAGCATTTAAGGAAGGACAAGGCAAATAATAATCTTGTGATGATCAAACACTAGCTAGATAGGAAAGCTACAGGCTGTATTTTGATCCTGTTTAACAGATAAGGGACAGAGGTATTGAGTGGTGAATTGGTTTGTTGAGGGTTGCCCATATAATAACTGGCTAAGCAAAGAATCTCAGAAAATGAGCATTTTTTGTTTTTGTTTTTGGACTACACCCAGTGATCAGGGGTTACTCCTGGCTATGCACTCAGAAATCGCTCCTGGCTTGGGGGCCAAATGGGGTGCCAGGGGATCAAACTGAGGTCAGTCCAATGTTAGCCACCGTGCAAGGCAAACACTCTATTGTTTGCACCACTGCTCCAGCCCCAGAAATGAGCTTTTGATCTCCTAGCTCAGGGTCTACTTAGTATCATCTGGGCTTCTTAGAAACTGTAGTTGAGGGGGCCAGAGAGATAGCGTGGAGGTAAGCTGTTTGCCCTGCATGCAGAAGGTCAGTGGTTCGAATCCCAGCAATCCCATATTGGACCACCTGAGCCTGCTAGGAGCAATTTTTGGAGCATAGAACCAGGAGTAACCCCTGAGTGCTGCCGGGTGTGTGACCCAAAAAACAAAAAAAAATTTAAAAAAAAAAAAAAAGAAAAAGAAAAGCGAACCTGTAGTTGAGAGGTCAGAGCAATAGTACAGCAAGTTAGTGGACTTGTCTTACAGGCAGCCGACACTAGTTTGATCCCTGGCATCCCTTATTGTCCCCAAGAATGACTAGGAGTAATTCTTTAGTGTAGACTGTCAGGGGTTTCAAACTCAATTTACCTGGGGGTCGCAGGGAGGCAAAGTCGGGGTGATCCTTGAGTGCCAAAGTTCAGTAGATAAGCTTGAACATTGGGGGGTGTGACCCAAACAACTAAAAACAAAACAAAACAAAAAAGATTCCTCTAGGGCAGGGCCACAAAAATGTTGTACGAGGACCGTTTTGCAGCCTGCGGGCCGCGAGTTTGAGACCCCTGGTCGGAGTATCTTTAACACATTACTGGGCGTGGGTCCCAAAATCAAACAATAAATAATCTTATAAGGGAACCTGTTATATTTATTGTTCCCGTCTCTTGTGATGTCAACCCTGGGAGAACAGCTTGGTATCCTTCCTTTCCCAAGTAAAAGTCAGAGATAACCTAGCGCCAGAATGAAGACAAGTGGAAGGTTCCATTTAAATCACACGACTCAGTCCAAAGATTATAGGTGAAATCCTAGTTGCTGCATAGTCAGCTACTGACATGTCCAAGATACTTCATTATTTTTTTTTTCTGCTTTTCTTTCCCTCACCTCTAAGCTTCCAGACTTGGTGTAGAGCATAGATGATGAGAAGCATCCACTCCGCATAGCATTTTTGTAGCACCTCCCTCCCTTCTACACACAGTGAGAAGTTTTATAGACTGTAGGAAAGGCAATTGCTGGGAAGATCCTGATTCTCAGCACCCGCCAGCTGCAAGAAGGTGCCCAGGCGAGAGCAGGAGTGATAACTCTACGTGAAGTTATTAATTCCTTCTGTAGGGGTTTGTATCAGCAAAAGGAACCACTGTGCCCTCCATCTCTCGCTCCTTCTACACCTCTGTGGAATCTGCAGCAAGCGCAAGAGGATAGCAGACAGACACTTCCACCAGGCTGCCCTACAGAGGAACAAGGTGGTAAGAGAGATTCTTTAAGAGAAAGCACACGGAGGCACCCTGAAAAGCCACATGAATATTGTCCAGTCATGGGCACTGAAATGTGTCACGCCCAGAATTCAATCAAATTTTTGGAGCTGCCTCCAGGCTACTTTATTAACTTCCCTTTGCAAGCAGAAGAAACAGGGAAGACAGAAATGTATCATATCGGATCTTATGTGCCTGCAGCCTGGTGTCCATCCTGTGGTGAGAGACACTTAGATTAATGGGTTTGAATACATTGCTCTCTATGGAATGGACAACTTCTGGGTCAAAATGGGAAGGACAATGCAATCAGATACTTCTTAATATAGATCATGAACTTTGGGCTAGAATATGATCTATTTGTAGTTCTGTTTATGCAAACGAAATAGTTGAAAATGTTATTTTTAATTAAATATCAATCATTTTCTGCTCTTTAATTAGACTTCTGTTTCTATATCAGATTTTGTTCATTGTGACCTTACTGTTTTATAGATCGAAACAGGTAAGAGAAATGGGGAGGTAAGAGAGAAGGCCAGATGGTCCATTGTCTCCACTCAAGGGGCTCTGATTCTCTCACGAGAAAATGACAGTTCTGGGTCTAGAAGTCATTTTTAAAAATACCACTGACCATAGGGCCAGAGTCCTGGCTCAGCAATAGGGTGTTTGCCTTGCACATGGCTGACCTAGGATGGACTGCAGTTCAATCCCCCAGTGTCCCATATAGTCTCCCAAGCCAGGAGCAATTTCTGAGCACATAGCCAAGGAGTAAACCCCCTGAGCATCACTGAGTGTGTGGCCCCCAATGACAAACTTTGTATAGGCAAAATAAGGCTTGTTTTGGTTCTTTTTTGGAAAGACCTTTATGTTCCTTTTTTTTTTTTTTTTTTTTAGCCACACCCCAGCATCACTCAGGGTTTACTCCTGGCTCTATGCTCAGAAAATACTCCTGGCAGTCTCAGAAGACTGGGGATTGAACCCAGGACAGCCACATGCAAGGCAAAACACCCCTACTCACTTCCAACCCCAATATCACTATCTTATTGGTCACATGTCACCTATTATAACTCACTGTAGTTCATTGAGTTTCCTGTTCATCTTCCAAAGGGAAAAAGCGAAGTTAAGATGACATTGCAGAGATAGGGATCAGGACACAATCAACTGTTTCCTGCTTGTGGCATGCATGATGCCTCTACTCTTTGACAAACATAAAGGCTATATTTTATGTCAGCCACGGACATGCCTCTACCTGGGCAACCTTACACAATACTTAAAATAACTGCGAAGGACATGATCTTAGACCATGAGGATCATTATCCTAATTCTACTAATGAGTTGACTAAATAATGTGGCCAACGAGAGACCCCCAAATATATATAATAATAGTTTAAATATTTAATACCCACCTTGTCATGCCTCTAGTAAAGCTCAGGCTCAGTCCTGGAGCCCAGTCTAATTCCTAAGGTCAGCTGGTCAAGTATCTCAGTAGGATCCAAAGGGCCAGGTTCAAGGTTTTTAACCTCAGATTCTTAGTAGAAGATAGATAGTATAGATAGATAGATAGATAGATAGATAGATAGATAGATGATAGATAGTATATGTATATATAGTACAGTATATATATACACCTAAATCCAAGTGAATCAAAAGGTGAATAAAAGCCCCTTTGATATTCTAGTACACCCCCAACTTGATTAAACTGATCACCATCTCACTCATCAGAGCTCCCTCATCTCCCTGCATAATTGAATCAACTCAGATCTGGGCCCAATCTACCTGAAAAAGTGGGGAGTATTGGAAAGCCAGATTCTCTACCAACTTAAATTTGTCATTGTCAGCGGTTGGGAGAGATAGCATAGAGGTAAGGCTTTTGCCTTGCATGCAGAACAATGGTGGTTCAAATCAGGCATCCCCTCAATGGATCCCCTGAGCCTGCCAGGAAACGATTTCTGAGCATGGAGTCAGGAGAACCCCTGAGGCACTGCCAGGTGTGACCCAAAAACAAACATAAATTTTTTTGTCATTTTCTCCATTCAGAGTTCTACACAGAGCTAAGAAGATCAGTTTCGTGGAGTCTCCCATCCAGGGGAAATGACTTTCTTTAAATGACCAGGAGAGTTGCTGAGGTAGAAGAAACAAAAGCAGCTCCCACTCTCTTGCCTTTAGGGTAACAGAGCAAAGAAACCATCAATGGAGTGAATCAGTAACCATAAATGAGAAAGGCAAAGAAGCAAGCCAGCTAAAGGAAGTACATGCCCAGACCTGCCACTCATTTTCTCCATCAACAGTCAGATGACTGTTGACAGCTATCAGCCTTCATGGGTTTGCAATTATCCTCCCTGGATCTGGGGTTTGGGCTAAAAAATAGAACAGGAAACATGATCAGCCACAGAAATTGTAAAACATAAGCTTTGGAATCAAGAGCTACTCCTATGAACTGGCCTAGTCTGAGACAGCTTTGAGAATTCACCAGCTCTTCACCCTTAGATGGCTCATTACTAACTTCAGAGGATTGCTAGATATCAAATGAATACAGGCACATAATTTTAATTGAAATGTGTGATATAATATAGTCTTTTTTTAATTCTAGCCAAGAAAAACAAATTAGAAGCAGAGAAAGAATAAAGGAGCTAAGGTATTTTTTCTGGCACGTGGCATATCCTGCTTAAACTCAGGCATGGTATATACCCTTCCAGCAGTACTATCAGGAGTGATTACTGAGCATAGAGCCAAGAGTATCCCCTGAAAATAAGTGAACTAATTTATCTTCCTAGTCAGGAAAAAAGTATAGATAGATAGATAGATGATGATGATAGATAGATAGATAGAGAGAGAGAGAGAGAGGAGTGAGAGATAGATAGATAGATAGATAGATGATAGATGATAGATAGATAGATGATAGATAGATAGATAGATAATAGATAGATAGATAGATAGATATGATAGATAGATAGATAGATAGATAGAGTAGCAGCAAGAGTTAAGAGCAGGGGACCTGCTACAATTTGCTAGGATTAAGTCTAGGCCATATCATATATGCCAGGGTGTGCCTAAGCAATTTCTAAGTGAGTTCTCTGTTTCTCAGTGGCTTTCATCTACAAAGACCCCAGTATTAACACTTCTATTACCAAGTAATTTGGCTAATGAAAGTGCTTGCACTTAGAAAAGTGTCTGGAACGGAGCATCTGATGATAGCAATATTGACTATTTTGATAAAGGGTGTGAAATGGGGGAGGGGAGAAGTTGGTAATAAGGTGATGTTGATCAATTTAATGATGGTGTTTGGTCAGGGGTGGTTGAAGAGCCCTCTTTCCTTTTCCCTCTTCACATGGATAGTATCCACCTATTTTAGACTGCTGCTATGGTTCAATGATGGGTACTTGCATTTTCAGGTACAAAGCCATTAACCTTTAGCCTGAGCATCCAGGCTTGCCAAGAATTTCCAGGATTCCTTAAAGCTCGTGGCATGATGGCAGGAAAGAAGGGCTCTCATCGAGAAGTCTTATAACCATGACAACATGAACAGCACCACTCTATGGAGATGTCATTGCCATGGCAACACATGAGTGACCACAATCAAGAGACTAGGAAAGAGCTGTGAGGAGAGAAAACATATCCACAGAGAGGAGGGTGATCATTCAATATCAGGATAGGGCCTGGAAAGGGCACATGCTGAGCAGCAAAGCTAAAGGAAGAAAAGGAAGGTAAAGAAAACACTCACAAAAGATGTGAATTCTCACAGGTTTTGGGTAGAAAGAGATTCAAGGCAAGATGCAACCAATCCTTTCATCTTAGACCAAGTGCCTGATGAACCAATGGTCTTTCTTCTCAAAGGCTTTCCTTTGTGTGTATCACCTGGGGTATGTCCAGGTGAAGGTGTCCAAGAAAAGAGGTTTCCTAATACTGCAAAGAGAAGTACTTTTGGTGGAAACATGAGAATGTATGCAAGTACAGCTTACGGAAGACAATAACATTATCTCTGAGGGCAGATTATTCCTACTAAACTGTTGAGTTCACTCAAAACTCCAACATTATGCCAAGCCAGACTTGGAGATTATCTGCTTTCTCTGCCTGCTGATCTGAACTCAGCTACACAGAGGCTGCAGGGAACATTTCCAGGTGGTTCAAAACAGGACATGAGCTGTGTTAGTCTAGGATAGGATATACTCTAGTCTAGGATATAGAATTCTTCTGATGTGTTTACTTGGTTTTCCTTTCCCTTTGGAGCATACTCTGGATATGAAATGAAATCATATGGATCATCATTTGTGGCAAGAATGGGTGAACTGTCCACAAAGTTTACTGGGTTATTTTGGCTTTAGTGAATGCATTTTTTGAGAACTCCTGTTCTTATTTCTAAGAAGGAGCTGGAGGATGGACAGAATCATCTTATACCAATATGCCCCTTCGCCAACGTTGTTTTACAGTCCAAGCTGTGTTTACTGTTAGGGCTCCAGTGTAAGCATCATTGACCTGAATAGCTTGGTGGGTCCCCAATCCAGACTGGGTTCCATGGGGTTAGAATATGGCGGGGGGGGGGGATTTGATTTCAAACCCCAGAGCACTCAAATGATATGCCAAGAGTGGTTGGAATCATTTAGTCAAATATCAAAATTGATAGGATACTTAATGGACAGAGACTTGGTAATTCTATTCCTTATTCTTTGAGGAAGAGAAATAATTGAGACCCTTCAGTTAAGTGATTAACACAAACATTCAAAAAATGGCCAAGACAATTCAGGATGTGCACTATTCTTTCAATAAGGATGCTTCTTTAACCTTACAATCCCCCTATACTCACACATATACACACATTCTGCCGTTATACAGCAAAAAAATCTTTATTACTCTCTCCACTTCTTCAGCCCTTTTCCCCATTTTCCAAATAATCTTTCATCTACCATCTTTCATCAAAACCATTCTCGAGTGTTTTCTTAAGTGCTCTGTGCCATTTCTAGTCTTCATTATCCTTGACTGCCAGAAACTTTGTGCTTATCCATCATTCCTTCCTCTCAGAAAGAATTCGCTTCTCTGGGCTTTCAGTTTTCCTCCCCAGCTCCCTGGCTACTTCATTACAATAGTCATAGCTAGATAATCCTTTCATTTCAGATCTTAGGGTGCAACAAGATAGTTCATACACTGTCCTCTTTCTGTCACCATTCTGGAAGTAGTTGCAGCCAGTGCTATTTGTATAATGATGGATCTGAGATTTTGTTTTTAGGCTCCTATACCCTGGCATGCTAATTACCTACTCAATATTCCTACTTGAATATCTAAAAAATAAGTTCTCTCTTTCCCTCTGACAAACTATTTTTGGTTTAAATTTTCCTTTAAACTCTTTAGTTGCGGTGGGAGTGAAAATCCTAACAATGTTTATGAGGGTAGGTATCAATACTAGTGATACTTGTGATACTGGTGATCAACTGTTCAAGACAATTCAGTGCTTAAACTCAATAATACGATGCCTCCAGAAGAGTTGAAGGTCTCCACGGCCACCCAGGTAGTATTCAAAGACTTCAGAGCAACATCTAGCATTGTTCAAAGATACAGATGGTGCCAGCAAGCTAACCTGGTGCACTGCATATATGTTAGACTTTAGAATTATCTCCCAGACCTTCTTTGAGTTGTTGATGGCAAAAAATTATTTTCCTAGTCACCAGTTGTTAGAAGATAAAGATCTTACAGGGACATTGGTTTCTTAACTCTCTATCACCATCCTCAACAAATACCGTATTTTCCAGCATATAAGACAACTTTTGAAACAAAAAAAAGTCAACCGTCTTATATGCCGAGTATATCCCGAAAAATGTTTCAATATGCCACTAAACGAAACAAACAAACAAAAAATCAGGCCGCAGAGTTTCCATATCTCTTTCTTGAGGGCTCCCAAACAGTATAAGGAGACTCTGGGGGCACTTCTGGCAAAACGCAGCTAACCGTGTTGGTGGTTCAGTGCTTAGGCCGAGGATGAGGTGTTGTTTGGATCATGTAGTGGGGGAGATTAACTGACGCCACCAGGGAATTGCCAGAAAAGGTGCCTATGATAAGGGACCAATCACTGCAAGGCTACTCAGGACCGCCTCTCTAACTCAGCCAGTCCAAAGCAGGCTTTTTATGCATGCAAATTAGACAATGTTTTGGACACAAATCTACACTGTAAAAGGCCTGCTCAGATTGGCCAGAGTCAGAGAGGAAGTCTATTACAGTATATCCTTTGAAGCTTTGCTTGTTGTGATTGGCTCACTGTGGTACATACAGTTGCTAGCACAAGAACCGTTCTGTCTGATACAGTGAATATAGGTCTAAACCTATGTTTTAACTGCAAAATTAGGGAGTCGTCTTATACGCCCAGTCATCTTATATGCCGGAAAATACATTATATGTGCTATTGCAATGATCTTGTCATCTTCAGCCCTACCACTGCTTGGTCTATATCAGTGGTTTTTAGTCACTAGAGCATGGACTAGTGCATCTGCAGTTGTAAAATGTTGAAAGTAACTGGTCCATTTCCTTGGTTATAGCTACTCATCCACAGATTGGTCTGCAGACAGGACAGTAGTCCAGCTACAGGTATGAAAGGTTGAATACTGCTCTATGGCATTGCCTTTTCCAATGGTGACAGAAATAAAAGTTTTTGAACAGCTGAGTGCAAACCAGGACTGCTAGTGTCAAAGGATTGAAAACCACTGCCCTCAATTGTACCCCAGAGGTCCCACTTATAGATCCCCTTGAGCCCTATCTTTCCCTCTCTGCAATTATGATGGCCCTTTTAAAGGCATTTATTACACAATTTTACACCCCTGTAAAAACTTGTTGTTACTTTTATTGGAATAAATACCAGCATTTTCAGCATGCTTTCAGTACATGGCATCAATTCTCTCTGGGCTTTCCTACTTTCCTCTGTGGCCTTGGTTTGGTCTGCACTGTGTCTTGCTTCTTCTGGCACATACTGTCCATGTACTCTTGACTCCAGATGATTGCTTAGATGCCTCTCTGCTGTAGTTCTCACTATCTCATCCTCTGTTTTCTGCTGACTTTCTCCCCAATTTTTCAGGAGAAAAATATCCCTCATCTTCCACCCCAATCACCTATTGTCCTATATCTTTCTCCAGATGACTCCCAGAAAAATTTGGCTGCCTCTCAAGTTATTGAATACTGACTTTAATCCTCCCTTAAGGCATCTCAAGATTTGGAACAGTAGCTCCATTGCTCAACTGTAACACTGAGATACACATGGCTCAGTTGCAGGCACTCAATGAATACCCAATGAATAAAAGATGATACCTTCTGCCTACTTGTCATAGATCAGCAATACTCTATTATTTATGTCCAATCTAATAAGTGCAAATTATTATAAAATAAAAAATAATATAGAGTTGTAATAATCATTCTTGGAAGTAAGAAATGGCTGCATGTGGGGACTGCCAGGTGAAGTGCTGATTGCTTCACCTGTGGAATCTCTACCTTGCTATGTTCTTCTGAGGAAACTGAGGACCTGAAGGGAGCCCTGCCCTGTGCTTCTCTGTCTTTCCTAAATCCTTGAAGCCCTCCTCAGAGCCCTGGGAAGCGAACTCCCAAAAACACTGCATTCTGAAGCTACCCAGTGAGTGAGTGAGTTAGTAAGAAATGGCTGACTTTACAAGCCCAGAAAGGGGAAGCTGCTGAACTTTGCTGGAATCAGATGCCAGCACCCCCTATCTGCCTATCTTCTGTGCTGTGCTCCATTTTCGGCCTGATTGCATCCTGTGTGTGGCTCATCTGCAGACAGTTCGCCTTCCCTGGAGCCTTCCCTGGAGGTGAGCTTACATGCCCAGAAAGGGGAAGGAGCTGAACTCTGCTGGAACTCAGATGCCAGCACCCCTATCTGCCTGTCTTCTGTGCTGTGATCCATTTTACAGACTGATTTCATCCTGTGTAGTAGGCCCATCTGCAGACAGCTCGCCTTCCATGCAGCTTTCCCTGGAAGTGAGTTTACAAGTCCAGAAAAGGTGGAGCCAGAGGAAGCACGGCCCGCTCCACTTCACTTCCCGGCCGTGCCACATCATTTAGCCAAATGAATACAACCACAAACACGTAGAAAAACCCACAATACAAGTGTGACAATGGGGAAACAAACGCAGGCCAGCGCCAGAATAGAGAATAACAATGGCAACTCTGATGACTTGAACATGAACAAAACAACTAGTCAGCTTCTCAGATAAGGAGTTTAGAGTCCACAATATGGAAGATGTTCAAAGAACTCAAAGAAAGTATAGAAGAGAAACACTAATAAGAATCAACAGAATATGTAGATAGAAATCAGAAAATTCCAAACTGAAATTTCAGGTCAAATAACAGGTCTGAAAACTCAGTAGATGAATTGAGAAAAAACATGGTTGAGCTTTCTCATGGGTTAACAGCAGCTGAGGATAGAATCACTACACTGGAAGATGAGATAAATAACAATTCCATACAACAGAAGAAACTGGAAAAAAAAGCCTTAAAGCAAATGATCAAACAATGGAAAAATTACTCAAAGAATGGGAAAGATGAAAATAAAAGTCTATGATAAGCTCAACAGAAACAACTAAGAATCATAGGAGTCCAAGAGACCCAGGAAGAAATCTCCAGGAAGAATCAACGGTGAAGAACATCATTAAAGGGAAACTACCAGAGCTAATGAATACATGCGATCAAATCCTTCATGCCCGAAGAGTACCAACTAAAAGAGACCCCAGAAAAAAACACCCCAAGACACATCCTAGTCACAATGATGAATCCCACAGATAGAAGGAATTCTGAAAGCAGCAAGATCGAAAAGAGAAACTACATTCAAGGGAGCATCCTTGAGATTTACTGCAGACCTGTCACCAGAGACACTCAGGCCAGAAGGCAGTAGTGGTACATAGTGACAAAACTCAATGAAATAAATGCTTCGCCTAGAATATTGCACCCAGCAAAATTCACTTTTAGGTTTGAAGGAACAACACATAGGTTTCACAGAGAAACAACAGCTCAGAAACTTTAATGAACTCAAGACCATTCTTAAAGAAAAACTGAATGGCCTACTTAAAGACAAGACTGACCAACAGAAACACCAAACTTGATTATAAAGTGGCACTAACTCCAGGACAATTCTTTCTCTCAATGTCAATGGAACTAAATGCACCAGTTAAGAGACACAGAATGGCTAAATGGATCAAAAACTCAATCCAACCTTCTGCTGCCTACAAGAAATGCACCTGAATAGTCAGAACAAATATAGACTCAAAAGAAAAGGCTGGAGGAAAATCATCCAAGCAAATAACACCCATAAAAAAGCTGAGTGGCCATACTAATATCAGATGATGCAGATTTTATACTTGAAAGTTGTAAGGGAAAAAGATGACATTTTGTATTAATCAAGGGATATGTACAGCAGGAAGAAATCAATCTCCTAAACATTTATGCACCGAATGAGGGACCAGCAAAATATTTAATAAAATTGTTGACAAATCTGAAAAACAGTATCAATAACAACACAATAATTGTTGGAGATCTCAACATAGCATTGTCAACACTTGACAGGTCAACAGACTGAAACACAACAAGAATATGCTAGACCTGAAAGATAAATGGAAAAAAGAGGCCTAGTAGATATATACAGGACACTCCACCCCCAGAAGGTCTGGATACACATTCTTCTCTAATGTACATGGGACATTCTCCAGGATAGACTCCATGCTAGCACATAAAACATACCTCCATAATATCAAGAGGATAGAAATTTTACAGGCTACCTTCGCTGACCACAAGGCCCTGAAATTATATGTGAACTACAAAGGGACACAGAAGAAAAACATTAATACCTGGAAGTTAAGCAGCCTAATACTGAATAACCAGTGGGTCCGAGATGAAATCAAATAGAAATCAAAACCTTCCTAAAAACAAATGACAATGAAGACACAAGCTATCAAAACTTATGGGACACAGCAAAAGAGGTACTAAGAGGAAAATTTATAGCTTTGCAAGCACACGTCAGAGAAGAAGAAGGGGCATACCTGAAGAGTTTAATGACGCCGCTCATAGAATTAGAAAGTACTCAACAAAAAGGACCCAAAAAATAGGGAGACAGAAAGGAAATAACAAAGCTAAGAGCAGAAATCAATGAAGTGGGAAAACCAAAAAACAATCCGAAAGATCAACGAAAGCAGAAGTTGGTTCTTTGAAAAATTAAAAAAAGATTGATAGACCACTGGCAAAACTAACAAAGAAAGAGAGAGAGAGAAACTTGATAACTCTTATTAGGAATGAAAAAGGAGATATCACTACTGATATGGTAGAGATCCAAAGGGTAATCAGAAACTACTTTGAGAAACTCTATGCCACTAAAAAATAAAAAACCTGGAAGATATGGATAAATTTTTTGGACACTTATAAACTTCCCATGGTTGAATGAAGAGGATGTCGCATATCTAAACACACCCCATCACTATTGAGGAAATTAAGACAGTAATCAAATGTATGCCCAAAAATAAAAGTCCAGGCCCAGATGGATTTACTAATGAATTCTTTCAAACCTTTTCAAGAGGAACTTCTACCAATCCTGACAAGACTCTCTCATGAAATTGAAAAAACAGGAACACTTACAAATAACCTTTCACCTTGATACCTAAACCTGACAGAGATGCTACAAAAAAGAAAATTACAGACCAATATCCCTGATGAATACAGATGCAAGGATCCTCAACAAATTCCTGGCAAATAGGATTCAATGCCTCATTAAGAAGATCATCCACTACGATCAAGGAGGTTTCATCCCAGGAATGCATGGAAGGCTTAACACCCGTAAAATCTATCAACATAATACATAACATCAACGAAAAGAAAAATAGAAATAACATGATCATATCAATAGACGCAAAGAAAGCATTTGATAAGGTCCAACACCCATTCTTGATAAAAAACTCTCAGCAAGATGTGAATGGAAGGAACCTTTCTCAATATAGTTAAGGCCATCTAACACAAGCCAGAGGCAAATATTGTCCTCAGTGGAGAAAAACTGAAAGCCTTTCCTCTAAATTCTGGCACAAATCAAAGCTGTCCTCTCTCACCACTCCTATTCAACATAGCACTGGAAGTTACTCGCTATTGCGATTAGGCAAAAAAAAAAAAAAAATCCAGATAGGAAAGGAAGAAGTCAAGCTCTCACTGTTTGCAAGATCACATGATACTCTACTTAGAAAAACCCAAAGACCTACCAAAAAGATTCTAGAAACAATAAACTCATATAGCAAGGTGGCAGGTTACAAAATTAACACACAAAAATCAATGGCCTTTCTATATACCAATTTTAATAAGGAAGAAATGGACATTAAGAAAACAACCCCATTCACAATAGTGCCTCAGAAACTCAAATATCTTGGAATCAACTTGACTAAAAATGTGAAGGACCTATACAAAGAAAACTATAAAACTCTGCTCCAAGAAATAAAAGAGGACACGCAGAAAAGGAAACACATACCCTGCGCATAGATTGGCAGGATTAACATCATTAAAATGGCAATACTTCCCAAAGCATTGTACAGATTTAATTCCATCCCTCTAATGATACCCATGACATTCTTCAAAGAAGTGGATCAGGCATTTTTGAAATTCATTTGGAACAATAAACCCCTAGAATAGCTAAAGCAATCATTGGGAAAAAGAACATGGGAGAAATAACTTTCCTCAATTTTAAACTATACTACAAAGCAATAGTTGTCAAAACAGCATGGTATTGGAATAAAGACAGGCCTTCAGATCAGTGGAATAGGCTTGAATACTCAGAGAATGTTCCCCAGACATACAATCACCTAATTTTTGATAAAGGAGCAAGAAGTCCTAAATTGGGCAAAGAAAGCCTCTTCGACAAGTGGTGTTGGCACAACTGGCTAGCCAGTTTCAAAAAATTGAACTTAGACCCCCAGCTAACATCATGTAAGAAGGTTAAATCCAAATAGATGAAAGACCTCAATATCTAGACCTGAAACCATAAGGTATATAGAACAACATATAGGTAAAGCACTCCAGGACATTGAGACTAAAGGCATCTTCAAAGAAGAAAACTGCACTCTCCAAGCAAGTGAAAGCAGAGATTAACAGATGGGAATATATTCTAAACTGAGAGGCTTCTGCACCTCAAAAGGAATAGTGCCCAGAAAACAAGAGCCCCTCACTGATGTGGGAGAAACTATTCACCCAATACCCATCAGATAAGGGGCTAATCTCCAAAATATACAAGGCACTTACAGAACTTTACAAGAAACAAACATTTAATCCATCAAAAAATGGGGAGAAGAAATGGACAGACACTTTGACAAAGAAGAAATACAAATGGCCAAAAGACAAATGAAAAAATGCTCCACATCACTAGTCATCAGGGAGATGCAAATCAAAACAACTATGAGGTACCACCTCACACCCCAGAGATTGGCACACATCACAAAGAATGAGAACAAGCAGTGTTGGTGGGTATGTGGAGAGAAAGGAACTCTTATCCACTGCTGGTGGAATGCCATCTAGTTTCAAACCTTTATGGAAAGCAATATGGAGATTCCTCCAAAAACTGGAAATCGAGCTCCCATACGACCCAGCTATACCACTCCTAGGAATATACCCTAGGACACAAAAATAGAATAGAAAAATCCCTTCCTTACTCATATTCATGTGCAGCACTATTTACCATAGCAAGACTCTGAAAACAGCCAAGATACCCTTCAACAGATTGAATGGCTAAAGAAACTGTGGTACATATACACAATGGAATATTATGTAGCCGTCAGAAGAGATGAAGTCATGAAATTTTCCTATACATGGATGTCCATGGAATCTATTTATGCTGAGTGAAATAAGTCAGAGAGAGAGAGAGAGAGAAAGACGCAGAATGGTCTCATTCATCTATGGTTTTAAGAAAAATGAAAGACATTCTTGCAATAATAAATTTCAGACACAAAAGAGAAAAGAGGTGGAAGTTACAGCTCACCTCATGAAGCTCACCACAAACAGGGATGAGTTTAGTTAGAGAAATAACTACGTTTTGAGCTATCCTAATAATGAGAATGTTTGAGGGAAATAGAAAACCTGTCTAGAGTACAGGCGGGGTTGGGTGGGGTGGAGGGAGATTTGGGACATTGGTGATGAGAATGTTGCACTGATGATGGGTATTGTTCTTTACATGACTGAAACCCAAACACAATCATGTATGTAGTAAATTTGTTTAAATAAAAAAAAGTGATAAAAAATCATTCTTGCAGAAAAGGGGTCATGCCACTGGATTTGATAGGTGGAAACAAATGGAACTTAGCTCTTCCCTAACATATATCACTTGCTGGTGCATAAGATTTAAGGCAGACTTGAAAACCTGTGGACCCTCCAAACAAGTGATAATTAGGGGTAGAAAGAGAAATTGAAGAGTTATTCCTAGATTAGCCCTTATATTCTTCCCATCTCATGTGAAATCTAACCATAGAGTCTGGTAATTAAAGGCATGCCCATGATACTAAGCTCGTCTTTTGTTTCTAGTTCTCTATCATTTACTTGTCACCATGACCTTGACAATGTCATTCCCTCAGAGCACTCTCCTTGACCTGGGTCAAGTTGAAATAACATTTTTTCCATTACCATACAATCTCCAGCTAAAATTTGAGTTAACTGTCTCTCACTGGAACTACTGGGGTTCATATCAGCATTCTCCACTTCTGGTATTTTCTATAGTTAATTATTTCTGGTTGATTATTTTGTTTTTGACACTAAAATAAAAACTCCATGAGGAAAAAAAAGAATATTGTGGGTTATTTTTTTTTTGTCTCTGCTCATGTCTCCAATGTTCAAGACTGTAGGCCTCTAATTCAGAGGGGGGATTAAGTTAGTTTTTGAGTAAGGCAAAGAATCATTGAACAGTGAATTGTCTATGAATGAGATTTCTTGGAGGGCAAAATTCACATAACCTTCTCTATTTAGATTATTTTCTAGAATGGAAATCCATATCTCTTCTTGAAGCCTTTTTAAGTTTGAGAACACATGATGGAACAAACCAATTAATGGAGTGAAAGATGAGGCAGAGAGGAGACATTTGTTTTTCACTATCATGCAGAGAACTAGTCAAGTGCAATTCAAAGGAATCAAGTGCACCATTCCATTAGTGGCAAAGCATTGCACCTCCTTTTTTGGGAGCTGGACTGAGTCAGAAGGAGAAATAGGGGAATAACCAAGTTCGAACTCTTGCTGTTTTACTTTCTGATCAACGAACAAAAGGGGTGTGCTTCCTAGCCAGAAAAATGGGCATAAGCACAGAGGAATATAGTCATTTTGGGGAGAAATTCATGGTCCAGACTGTCTCCCTGTGAAGAAATGGCAGCAATCCTTGACTTCTGTTTCCAAGGAAAGAAGTGGCTGGCAGTGCAGGAGAAGTAAGCACTGAAAGTGAAGGAGTGGGTGTCCTGCAAAGCTAAGCTGGTAGGAATCTGTAGCTTTGGTCTTAGAGGAATGAAATGTTGTTCTGCTCCCATTGGCAAAGCATTTTATGCCACCCAGATAATGAAATCCCCAATGCTAACCACAAGGCATGGAGTGAAATGAAGAAGAGTAGATCATATAAAAATTCAGCCCACATAGGAAGCATGAGAATGAAGACTGAGAATGAAAAGCATAGTTTGTTTTTTTTTTTTTTTTTTTTTTTTTTTTTTTTATAAAAAACATGGTGAGGAAATGATAATGTTTTAAACAAAACTATGTCAAGTCAGAGGACAGCTGGATGTCTGCCCAGAGTCACAGTTCAAGGAGGCAGAGAGCGTGGAGCAAATTAAGGGCTTTTCATGGAAGGGGACACATCTAAGTATGTAAGAGAGGTCATTTCTCCCTACTGGGGCCATATCCTTAGCTCAGAGAAGCCTCATGCCAATATTCAATAAGAGGTTTTTTGAGGAGAAAGAGGCTGAAACTATCACAAGGCATGACCTGGTCTCTGAGTGGCCAAGAGTGTGAATGAACTGGCCAAAAATGCTATCGAAATGTGAAATGTGAACACCCCCCCCCAACCAGGGACCATCAGCTTGACCTGGAAGAAGGCAGGAAACAATGGGAAAACCACAGAAACATGCAAGCAGCCATGGATGAAAACCAGCAAGTGGGGGCCAGAGTGCTATCACATCAGGTAGGGGATTTGCCTTCCACGTGACTGACCCGGGTTCAACCTCTGCAATACCATATAGTCCCCCAATTTGCCAGGATCAATTTCTTAGCACAAAGTCATGAGTAACACCTGAGCACCACCAAACATGGACACAAAACAAAGCAAAACAAAGCAAACTACAAAAAACCAGCAGGAAGCCTCATAACTTTTAAGAATACAGACTATGAAGGCAAAAGACTTAGATGTATTCCACCCCCCCCTTTGGTTATGAAGTAGCAGTGCTTGCCTCTAATTTTTGTGTATTGGTGGTTAGAATGAAATTGAAGCCAATTCATTAGGAGCACTTGTGAAAATACCCTAGCATGTCACTTAGGCAGAGTGACTAGCATATATTCTCTAGCAATGACTCTCCTAGTTGAGAATATGGCATGATACACTGAAATTTAGGCAAGATTTAGGGACTCACACTAAAACTGGGGTTAATATCATCCCTGATGCTGCTCCAGGGCAGTTTTTGAGAATTATTATGTATAGAGCAATTGGAAGCCTATGCATTGTCAACCCATGTTCAAACCCCAACATTCCATATTCCCATGCCTGCCAGAAGTAATTTCTGAACACAGAGACAGGAGTAACCCCTGAATTCTGTTTAATGTGGCCCAAAAACAAAAACAAAAATTCTTTTGTCAGTCTGAGAATATGTGATTTTTGGTCCCTCAATACATGGTTCGCCCAGATTGTGTAACAGTGATCTATAAATATTGTTAAAGAATACATTTCTTCCATAGCATTGTATGAATGATTCTAAAATTTTCACTGATCTCTAATGAAGGATGAAACACCAGAAAGATTATTCAAAGGGCTGACTCCAGACCATGCATAACAGGAGACCGAATTTCATCCCTGGCGCCATCTACTTTCAGAAATGTGACGTAAAGAAGATGAGAAATAAGGGGATTTCTGCAAGCTAGCCTTAATATAAAAGAATGTAGCTGTTCAGAGACTTGTTATCCCTGCTCTTATGAGTGCAGGATAAGCTGAAGAGAACGTCATCCAGGCCAAAACAACACCCAATCTGGCCTTACAAACTATCTAGGTTAATAGTTGCCATAAGCATTGCAACCACTATATTATACATACCATCTGATTTAATGATGCCATGAGCATTGTAACCACTATCCTTGCATGCCATCTCAATTAATGATGTCCATGTACCTGGTGACTGAAGGTCTTAACATACTTTCCAGTTGCTGTAATGCCTAGAGCAATAGTAAAGCTGTATTACCCACATTCATTTCCTGCCTAAAGCTTGCCTTTAAAATCCCTTGTCCCTACCTTCAATAAACAAAGTCTCTTGCTCAGAACAAATACTTGCCTGCGATGTCGGGTCTGTGGCTTGCAGTCTTACTTCCTCTTCCTGAGTCCAGCCTTAAGGGCTATGGTCTGGAAGAGACTCTTACCCCCCCCTTCATTGGCCTTGTCGGTGGGAGTGGGGGGGGCTCGACCAGAGCACTGACCCACAAATGCAGCTCCTTTGGTGGCTTGAAGAAATAGAGCTGGACCCCAGCCCACTTCTCTACTCCCACTGAGCGCTTGTTGATGAAAGAGGTGAGTGGATAGATCTGTATCATTCAGTGGTTAATCAGATCCCACACTAATTCTCTAGTTTGCATGTGTCAGCAAAGAATGTATTATGCTTCAAAGTGTCCGAAATGTAGTGTTCTAATGGGCTGGAGGATATTTTGGTAGTAACTCACTCTTTAGAAAAATCATCACTCAGGGGCTGGAGCAATAGCACAGTGGCAAAGACCATTTGCCTTACATGCGGCCAACACAAGACGGACCCGGGTTCAAGTCCCAGCATCCCATATGGTCCCCAAACCTGCAGGAGTGACTTCCGAGCACGGAGCCAGGAGTAACCCCTGAGTGCCACTGGATGTGACCCAAAAACCAAAAAAAAAAAAAGCATCAATACAAGATAAATCAATATTCAAGGGACCCAACAAGAGGTCCCCTTTGCAGTGTTAGTGACCTTAGCTTGCTTGGCAATTTGAGGTTGTATGTAAGACAGAGTTCTAAAAGCCTGTACAAGACCTTTAGAAGGGTGTGATGGCAAGGGGATTTTGCAGTTGAAGTGAGTATGGAGGGCACACGTAGAGGTCTTTCTGGACCTTTCTGTTGGGTACTTTTCTGAGGTTAAATTCTTGCCTTGGGACAGTGGGGGCTTCCCCCGAAACTCCGCCACCTTAGCATCTGATAGGCCAGTACTGGTGGGCATCTGTGGGGCAGATGAGCCAATCTCCTTGCTTTTATGTTTTCTTTTTGTTCTATACAGACAATTGTGGCTGATAATGGTCACCAAGTCTGGGTATAAATAGCCCTAGACTCAGGAGATTGTGGGGAAGAAGGCGTTTGCAATATCTGGCTTCTGCAGACATCAGATTTTACAACGTTTTTAAAGATTTTAAAATAATTGGGTAAAACCACAAACAACGTCTGTGGTCTGCACTCCTGCCCTTGCTTTTGAGATGGAGACTTGCTTTCATATGTTCTCAATTCAAGCACATTGAACTCATTAATTTCCCACTAGTCTTTTTATGATTTTTCTCTTCTTTGAAGTAGGAAGTTGCACAGCTCTAATCTATTGCTCAAAACCAGATCATAAATATTAAATTTACAAAAGCTCGTATTGACATTGGCAAATTTGCCCTAACTGTATCCATTTCACTGTAATTTTGTAGTTATAGAGAATACTGACTTAAAGAGAGATGTACATGTCTTCCTGGGCTTGCTTCCTTCCAAGCTTGGTCTGTGCTGAAATCTTATGCATGACAAGTTTCTGGATCACTTTGCTTCATGCCTGAGGTTGTACCCCAGGTATCTCTTTATCATAATAAATTGCTTTCTCAGTCTATGCTGGACCTCATACCATATGCTCTGCTGCTCTTTGGGACAGGAGATCTGCCACTTCCCATTATGATGCAATTTTTTTTCTCCCACCATCAATGACCACTGTAATATATTTTGCAATAGCAATTACTGAGCCCTCCTGGGACAGCTACTTGAGCTGTTCGGGGAATTTTAATCAAGCACCTATGTTAATTAGAAAATGGTGGGGGTGAGAGGGGTGCTGATTAAGCTCTTTTAAATATCTCCCTATCCTGGCAATCTACTGTGTTGGAGCTTTTAAGAGGATTCAACCTTTGTAGAGAGAAGAATTTAAATGCCCTCCCCTTGGGTTCTCATCTGAGTGGTGGGAGTGGAGAGGAAGGAAGAGTTACACACAGAGGATAGAAGGTGACATAACAGGGCATATACAGTGCACTCTAAGGAAACCTGCATTGTTCATCCAGGACCACATTGAGTTGTCTCCATGTCCATACTGAACAGGCCTATTTATCTTCACTCTGCAGAAGAATATTCTAGTTGGGATGTTGGAGGTTGACCTGAAGCAAAGAGACTTGTCTTAAAATTTCAGTGTATTTAGAGCGGTGGAGATAGTACAGAGGTAGAATGCTTGATTTGCATATAACCAACCTAGTACTGTGTACTGAGTACTGCGAAGAGGGATCCTGTAATACAGAGACAAGAGCAAATCTAAAGCAAAGTTGTGTGTGGCCCAAACACTGCCCTGCCACCAAACTTCTTTCCATTTATTTAGAAACATGATATGCTCTCAAATGAAAATTATGTAGAGAGCTAAAACTCTGGTGCTTTATCCTACACTAAAGTCAAGTTTTGTTTTCAGTAATTTACTAGAAACACATCATTTATCAAAGGAGATAATGGGCCAGAGAGGGAGAGAAAGTAAAGGGATTAAGGCATTTTCCTTGCCCCAAATCAATGCTGGTTGCTCCCTGGCATCCCATATACTCCCCTGAGATTACTGAGATTAATCCCTGAGCATAAGGCCAGGAGTAAATTCTGAGCACTGCTGGGTATAACCCCAAATCAAAATCAATCAATAAATTAAAAGGATAAAAATAATTACTGAGTTTACAGCATTCAATATTTTATATTCAACCATAAAAAGGGTATCCCTCAGTCTCCCAACTCCCTGAGAAAGCAGGAGGGCCTAGGGCAATGGGCATCCTAAGAATCACCAGGAATGCAGACACTTGCCTCCAGGGGCTATAGGGTCTCAAAAGAAGGGAAGTTGCCCAATGTCTGGAAAGAACTTCAAAGGTTTTCAAACCAAAACATGTGAGCATATTCTGAAAATAAGCAGATTCCCTCAATGGGTGCGTGTGTCTGTGTGTGTGGTGTGTGAGCGTGTGTGTGTATGTGTGTGTCCGTGCGCGCTTGTGTGTGTGTGGACACAGAGGCTCAGAGTGCCAATGGTTGCAAGATGATCAGATTGTTTATAATAGGCAGAACAAATGAAAAGTCTCTAATGTAACCCTGGAAGCAGAAATATGAAGAGATAAATACCTCTTACAACCATCATTCACTGCTACAGGGACACCTAGCTAGTGGGTACCAGAGGAAGAAGAATTCAACTCCATTTAGACTAAGAGAGGATTGAAATCCAGTTGGGTCCAAATGTAGGGAGGAGTCAAATCTAGTTGGGCCTAAGTTTAGGGAGCAATCAAATCCAGTTGGGCCTGCAACATGGAGTAGGATTTAGATCCAGTTGAGCCCAGATCTTGAGGAGGATCCATATTTAGCTGTGCCCTGGTCTTGGAGGAAGACTCAGGTCTAGTTGGGCATGGGTCTTGGAGGATTCAGATTTTATTGGCTGTAGGTCTGTAGAAGAATTAAGATTTAGTGATCGCTTCAGCAGCACATATACTAAATTGGAACGACACAGAGAAGATTAGCATGGCCCCTGTGCAAGGATGACATGCAAATTCATGAAGCGTTCCATAATTTAAAAAAAAAATTGAGATTTAGTTTGTGTGTGGGTCTTGGGGAGAATCCAGTTAGGTCTGGCCTCAAAGCCACTTTCAGAAAGAGTTTCTACCCTCCAAACACACACAAGTTCTCTCAGATGGTGTTCATTATGGAAAAGGATGCCTCCTGAGAGATAAAGGCCCCAAAGGACCAAACCTATGTGAAAGTAACCTCCAGGCACCAGACAGAGAGGGCTATAGAACTATCCTAACTGTACCCTGTCTGTAAGATACAGGGAGAGCAGTCAAGAGTGCCACCTGCTTGCAGGCCCACTTCTGGTCTGAATCAATGGGTAGGTGCCATCTAACCTCTTCAGGGGAAAACAGGCACCAGAGATTGCTCAAAGATAGAGCCTAAGGCCTGTCCAAGGGCCCTCATACTGAGGACTAAGGCTGCTCCCAGTTTTTAAATTTTCCATGACTGGAGATTTAATCACCTAGTCTCCTCTTGGCTATCTGCAGACTAGATTTATAACCCATATTAATTAATTCCAAGACCTGCCAGTTGCAATGCGATTGCACATTCTCCAGAATAAGCTCGAGAGATCTCTCCAAGTTTTCTCTCTCTTCTTTGTTCTCTTTTTGAATCCCCTCCTGCTGCTTGTCATCTGTGGGCCAGAAGATGCACTATTTTGTTTTCTTCCCTCCAAACTCACCTGCTCTTTATAGGAGAAGTTTTTCCCACTGCCATTCAAATGATCCCTGGCCCATGGGACCTTAGGACACCCATGCTGACAAGCTTCTCATTAGTGCAGGGTGCTGAGGCAGCCTATGGCACACTGATACTGACACTTATTCACAGAGCTGTCACCGGAGTCATGGATCTGCCAACTCTGCTTGAACTCAAGCAAAGGTTTCTCATGGCAATTAGTGCCTCAGGGTCACTTTTGGCTAGAAAGAAGGGTCTAGACGACTGATGGGCATAAGAGTGTGAAAATGACTTTTAATGGCGGAAGCATGGGCCACTGAAAAAGAAGAGTTTCTACCCAGGGCTACTTTGCCTTGACCAAGGTATGCTTCTTGAAACTTTCCAAAACAAGGCCCAGAATGCCACTGAGCCTGTTTAACATGGCCAGCTGGAAATGTCCAGTGGGTTCTGCTAGATAGGCAGCAGTGAGCACTCCAGGGGGAAAGAGGTTTCCACTGAATCCAGTATGAACCAGTCACACTCAACTCTGGAAGATGGAAGAAAAAAAATCATCCTACTAACTGCGTGGACCTAGAAGAAAATATCCCTGGGACACTAAACTGGGTTTCAGCACTCTTCTGGGCATGAAACATGGTCTGGTAAGTCACCAATTCAATACAAATGCTTAGAGTGGTACCCAATAAGCATGGCTACTTTTCTCCTTCAATCTTAGAAGAATCTAAGGGAAGAACAATCAATCTCTCTCCTACCTAGATTATTGGGTATTTGTTCCTTATTTAAAGTCAATTTCTAAAGCTGGGGAGAAAGTACAGGTATTAAAGTGCTAGCTTTGTATGCTGCTGATCACAGTTCAATTCTTGACTCCATATGTAGATCCCTGAGGACAGCTAAGCGTGATCACTGAGCACAGAGTCAGTAATAAGCCATGAGCAGAGCCAGTTGTGATTCTTTAATAATAGTGTTACTATTTATAATTATTTCAACATATAAACAATATAGAACTTCATGTGAAGTTGGACTATTATTCCTGACAACATTCAGAATGGCTTTAAAAATGCAGGAAGCAAAATAAATGCAGGAAGCTTTGGAGGTTTGGGCTCAGATATGAAAGGGAAGAACAAGGCACCTGAAGGAGCAGATAGTCCAGAATATTAGGATAATATTTGCCAAATATGGACTATTTGGCATATTTTAGTAATATGTCAAATAAATCCATTGGAAGGGGGTTTCATTAAGCATCTGAAGGCAGTTTAGAAAGACCCTCCTTCAACATCACATGTGAATCTTCTCAACCTCTACTTAAATTAAGTTCAAAAAGAGTTTCTTCTTTAAGGAAAAGGGGATCCCTGGTAAGCACCCCTCAAAATTTTCCCAGCTCTTATAGAAACATCAAAACAGAGCTGTTCTGGGGGTATCAGTAGCCATATAGCCAGAGGGTAGAGGGCCAGGGAGGGCAAACAGAAGGACTGAAGCAGGGAATCAAGTCACTCTGGATGTGTTTTCATGTTGTTTTTTTTTTTTTTGTTTTGTTTTGTTTTTTTTTTTGGTTTTTGGGCCACACCCAGCGGTGCTCTGGGGTTACTCCTGGCTGTCTGCTCAGAAATAGCTCCTGGCAGGCATGGGGGACCATATGGGACACCGGGATTCGAACCAACCACCTTAGGTCCTGGATCGGCTGCTTGCAACTCAAGCACCGCTGTGCTATCTCTCCGGGCCCGTGTTTTCATGTTAATGGACATTGTGTTGGGAGGCAGAGACTCAAAGCTAAGAAAAACAAAGAACTCCCCAATCAGAAATGAGTAAATATCTATGAATGGCTCAGAGGTCCTTCCAGAGTCTCCCTAACTCTAAAAGGGCTGCAGGGGATTTGTATTTGGCCTTGTTTTGGGGGAAGGTTCATTTTTAGTGTAGGCGAAGATTGATGGAGGCCTATGCATCCAGCTGAGTGGGATACTTGATCACCCCAGTTTCACCCTCATTTTTCTATTGGTTGTTCAGGAATGTTTACCTGGAACATCACCAGGAGTAATCCCTGAGTATTTCTGGGTAGGACCCCCAAGTCCCCTACCCTCAAATCAGTGATTAGAAAGGCATATTCCTATAGTGGCACAGAACCGATGCAGAGCCTGACACACAGTAGGCCTTGAGCTTTTGCCCTGGCCTGGACATGGAATATTTTTCAGACTCCTACAAAACAGAGAGATGCAATTGGAAAAAGGAAGGTTGATGACATCCTCAAGATTGGCCAAAGCACTTTGCCTAGGTCAGGATGGATTCAGTAACTTGAAGCATATGTACCCACAAAGGCAGAACACACACAGACACCTCAAAAGACCTGCCTCTGGAGCCTCTGCTGGCATGAACTGGATCTTTCTGCCCCTCTTGAAGGAGTCCCAAATCTGTTATTATTGGTGGAAAATAAGCTGCCATTTGGAACTATTTTGAGGGGGAAATGAAGGTCTTACGGTTAAAGGTTTCTAGCAGACGTGGCCCCGACCCAGTGACTTCTCTGATCTTCCATCAGTCACTGGGAAGAAGCATTTTAGTGGGTCCCAAGGTGATTAATTATTGCTTGGTGTGTCTCATCAGAATAAATCTGGGCTAGCTTTTCTGGACTAAGGATCAAGGAAAGGTTGTTCATGGAAATTATACTCATCCACAGGTGGATTTGGTTTTCCAGCTCCTTTCCCCTTCCATCCTGTTTCCATAGCAGCTAAAACCTCAGGACTAGGAGCGGCGTCTGGCCTACCTCAAAGAACAAACACTGGGGACATGTGTCAGCTGGTCACACCTTCTGGACTTGGAAGCAGAGAAGGGGTTTCAGGGAGGACTGGATGTCAGCAAGGAGAACAGAAGGGGAATCTGAGGGCAGAAGGAAGACAAAAGGAGTTGAGAGGAGCAGGAGAGGAAAGAAAATTAGGAGAGGAACTGGAAGCAGAAGCATTCCAGAAGTTATATAAGAAAGGAAGTAGATGGGCCCGGAGAGATAGCACAGCGGTGTTTGCCTTGCAAGCAGCCGATTCAGGACCAAAGGTGGTTGGTTCGAATTCCGGTGTCCCATATGGTCCCCCGCGCCTGCCAGGAGCTATTTCTGAGCAGATAGCCAGGAGTAATCCCTGAGCACCGCTGGGTGTGGCCCAAAAACCCAAAAAAAAAAAAAAAAAAAAAAAAAAAAAGAAAGGAAGTAGAATAATGAATAAAAAGAGGACAAAAGGATAAGACAAAGTCAGAAAATGTACCATGAAATAAAAGGAATAAGGGAGGGAGAGCTGAAAGAGAGAGAGAGAGAAAGAGAGAGAGAAAGAGAGAGAGAGAGAGAGAGAGAGAAGAGAGAGAGAGAAGAGAGAGAGAGAGAGAGAGAGAGAGAGAGAGGAACAGCATAGACACACCAGAAAAAGGACAAAGAAGGGAAGGGCCAGGATGAGGAAGAGAGAAAAGAGAGATATCAGAAGATGACAGGGAGCCCTGCACCAAAGTAGGAGGACCAGAGATTTTGAACACAGACAAACCATCACACCCAGGTTGATAGATGTTTTGTAGACTTCAAAGGAACAGGCTGTTCTGGTGTCGAGGCATCTGGGACTTGACATTCCTTGGTGGTAAACAGCACATCCGCACACTCATCAAGTCTGTCCATTTGGATGGCCTGGGCTAGGTTCCATCACTAATGAGCCTGTGCCCAGCTGCAGCCCCCTCCATGACTAGATACCCTTACCCATGGCAGGTCACTGCAAATGTAGAGCTTGGCAGAGAGGTGCATGCTCTCACTGAACCCTGGCTCCCTACAAGTGATGGCTCCCAGGACCCATGGCCCAGGGCCACTCCTGAGAATCCAGGCCAAATGCACAGATGATGACATACTTTCTATTATAGGGCAAATGGCCAATGTACGAATTTTCCTTCTGGGACCTGTGCATAGATTTTAACTAGCTGATTCTATCTTATCCATTATTAGTTTTTCTTAATTCAGTGGTAGGCCTTTGGGCCTACCTCACCACGTGTAGGGGATATGTGATGCAGGAAATTTAAATCGGGATCTCATGTGTGAGAATGTCTCCAGCCCAAATATGTTTTGTTGTTGATGTGGACACTTTGAAATGCTGTCCCCTTCAGGAACCGAGGACATGACCAAGGTTGTGCACAACCCTTGACGGGAACTCCTGGGGGTGTTTACATAAAGAGCATAGCTAGCCCAAAAGCATGGTCTTCTGGGGAGAGTCTAAGTTTAGTG